>NW_027069642.1:611992-646238 GCF_002906115.3 Quercus suber | reverse complement strand
ATTGTGGCGCGGGGGCTATCTGTGAGAGAAAGAACACAGAGGAAAAACAAAGAAATATATATATATATATATATATAGAGAGAGAGAGAGAGAGAGAGAGAGAGAGAGAGAGAGAGAATTTCTAGTATGAATGAATACTAGATTGATGAATGAAAGCTTGATTACAATTGAGTTTGTTATGTACAATATATATACCATCAAGAAAGCTAGAGAAATATCTAAGAAAATATCTCAAACTGAGACTCACTCTAACAAAACAATAATAATCTCACCGTGCACATTATAAACCTAAGCCAAGTCTATTTACATAACATAAACACATGTTTTATTTACTCTTCTAGACAACATGGTTTTGGTGTTACTGTTGGAATTTAATTGCTTCATCTGTGTCATGAAACTCTTCAATTTTACAGCTTGAGCTTTCATCCCCCCTCAAATGAAAAGGGAATTTCCACATGAGTTTGGATGTAAGCCAATGAAACCGAGGAGACGGTAACCCCTTAATAAAAATGTCAACAAGTTGATTATGAGAAGAAATAATCTTCACCAAAAGACCACGCTTAAGAACCCTTTCATGCACAAAATGGTAGTCAACCTCTATGTGCTTGGTCCGAGCATGAAACACAAGGTTTGAAGCAATAACTAAAGCACCAACACTATCACACCACAATAATAGAGGTTGAGGAAGAAAGACACCCAAATCTCTAAGAAGCATACGAATCCAACAAAGTTCAGCAGTTGAAGAGGCCAATGCTCTATACTCAGCCTTAGTAGAAGATCTAGAAACAGTAGCTTGTTTCTTGGAAGACCAAGTAATAGGACAATTCCCAAAGAATACAACAATCCCAGTAATGGACCTACAATCAACAGGATCCCTTACCCAATTTACATCACTATAAGCAGATAAAGAGATAGGGTCAGGGGTAAAAGCAAGACCATAATGTAAAGTCCCTTGAATGTATCTCAAAATACGCTTAGCAGCTTGAAGATGGTTCTAAGTAGGAAAACTCATCAATTGGCAAGCCTGCTACACTGCAAAAGACAAGTCAAGTCGTGTGAAAGTAAGATGTTGAAGGGCACCAACAAGACTTTTGTATGGAGTAGGATCAGCAAGAAGGGAACTGTCATAAGGAAGATGGTGCTAATTAAGGGAGCAAGGAATCTTGCAAGGTTTGCAATCAGTCATAGCAAACTTAGCCAACAAATCTAAGGCATACTTTGTTTGATGCACAAATAAACCATTGGATGTATAGTCAATCTGAAGGCCAAGAAAGTAATGAAGAGTGCCTAGATCCTTGAGATCAAATTCAAAACCCAACTAATGAAGGAGAGAAGTAGTAAAGGAAGAATCATTGCCAGTGAGAATGATATCATTAACATACAATAAAAGGAAGACCAAATGACTACCATGCTTGTAAATGAAGAGATTACCATTAGCACCTGAGGCTAAGAAACCAATGTAAAACAATTAAGAGGTAAACCTCTCAAACCAGGACCCAATATATACATATATATATATATATATAAAGAGAGAGAGAGAGAGAGAGAGAGAGAGAGAGAGAGAGAGAGATTCTGGTAATGAATGAATATCGAGATTGATGAATGAAAGCTTGATTACAATTGAGTTTGTTATGTACAATATATATACCATCAAGAAAGCATAGAGAAATATCTAAGAAAATATCTCACAAACTGAGACTCACTCTAACAAAACAATAAATAACTCTCACTCGTGCACATATATAAACTCTAAGCCAAGTCTAATTTACATAACATAAACAACATGCGTTTTATTTACTCTTCTTAGACAACACTGGTTTTGGTTTTACTGTTGGAATTATAGTTGCTTCATCTGTGTCATGAAACTCTTCAATTTTACAGCTTGAGCTTTCAATGATTGTGTAATATATCTACCATAGGAACTAGGCTCTAGTGTAGTTTTCTTGGATTCAAGTACACTCCATTTAGTATTTATAATACGATGGTCCTTCATGTGTTTTTATTGTTTGGTTTCAAATTGTATAACAATTTTATCTAAAGATTAACAGAGTGTTGATTCAACATGTAGATCAAGAAGATCATCGTGCAAAGCTGAAAATTAATTATTCACAACGAAAAATCTTATTACATCCTTGCTAATTGCTATTGCACACTTTGTAATAGGGGTGTCAATGTTCAACCCAATCCGCGAACACCACACAAACCCAACACAGGTTTTTGCAGGTTAGGGTTGGACTTTAATGGGTTTGGGTAATAAATGGGTCGACCCGAAAGTGACATGATAAGAAACGTGTTATAGATGAGTCAACGCGTGTAACCTGCAATAGACACATTTGACATACCAATTTATTTGTATCAACCCGAAATGACTCACTTAACACAACTCGTTTAACTCGTATAATAAATAAATATTCATTTTATTTTAAATTTGTCAAATATCTTTTATATCCAACATATATTTTAAATTTAAAAAGATAAGTGAGTAATTATAAAAACTTACAAGAGATATAATTGGAAATTGAAACTTTACAAATCCTAGATCTCTAAGCCCTTCAAACCCTAAATCTCTAATCCATCTTATAAATATCTTTTTTTTTCTTTTTTCTTTTTTTTCTTTTTAATTTCAGCTGGAATACTCACTCTTCTATGTTATAGTCTCAGGCCCAATTCTCAAACTGGTTATTGCTCTCTCTCTCTCTCTCTCTCTCTCTCTCTCTCTCTCATGTGTTTAGTGAGTTTTATAATTAAAGAAAACCATTTTCTTGGTGTTTCAAAATTTTGTAGTAATTTTTTCTACATAATGTTTTTGTTCTATAAACTTTAGTCTACTGTTTGCTCCAATTCTTTCAATATTGACACTTAGCATTTGGTGAGTTCCAAAGATATCATATTTTTGTTAAACTATGTTATTTTGAATTTAGGTTAAAGTGTATGCACTTCTTTTAGAGTGTAAAGAACTTATTTCTAGATGAATGTTATATTTTTGTTGAACTATATTATTTTGAATGTGAGTTGAGGACTTGAAGTGTATACACTGCTTTTGGGATGTAAAAAAAAATTATTTCTACATGGATATTATATTTAATATTATGCAAGTTGAAATGGGTTGTGTTACATTCGTGTCAACCTAACACACGACTCGTTTATTAAGCGTGTCAAATGGGTTGGGTCAGGTCAACCTGCCTTATTTAACAGGTCATGTTAGGGTTGAAGGATCATGACACGATTATTAAATAGGACGGGTTAGGGTTAACCATTTAGTCGAATATTCCTACCTCAACACGACACGCTACCTGAATTGACACCCCTACTTTGTACACACTTCATTTTGAGATCATGTTTTAAAAACACGATTTTAGTCTATATGACAATGTGTGTACAGTGAATGTGTAATAAAGAGTGTAAAACTATCATTACTCTTTCCATAAAGTGTGAAACCCTTTTGAAATCTTTGCACATATCAGCACAAGAAGTGTTTATTACAGACTTAATTGTGAGTAAGTACACACAAGTGTGTCATAAGTTTGAATGACAATTATCTATAGGGAAATGGTAGTCAATCTGCAAGACCACCGAGGACCACTCTATCTTTTAGTAGTTGCACACAATACACATAACATGTGCAACATGCTAATTTCTTGATTTTTGTTTTTTCTTGTTAAAGTGATTCATTGAACTAATTTAAACAAGGGCGGTTTGTCAAGTGGTTTGTTTTTTTCCTAAGTACGAACAAATTTTTGGATTAAATCTTACCAGTGGGGAGACCAATTGAAAGAGTTCACTTTATGTTTTTAGGTAAGAAAATGTTTATTACTACAAGATTTGCTAAAAGACGCTTACAAACATCACAATGATTATGATTTGTGTGTCACATTAGTAAAATAATAAATTTATTTATTTATTAATTACTTTTTTTTCTTATATTTAAAAGTTGACATATCAACTTGGAAAAGATAAATGTGATCAAATTTATAATATCAATTTTTCCCTTTTTCTTTTATTTTTTGTATTGGTTACTGGTTAGGTTAGGTGAATGATTGTGAAGGCTTCAAGGTATATTTTTTGAAGGGCTTCCTGCTAAATATTCATAAAAAGATATTTTTAGATATTTTATCAAATTACAGGGTCTTGCCGGTAGTAGCAAGAAAAACGTCAAATATATCCAACTAAGGCCCATAGTCAAAATATTAAGAGACTTTTTTTTGAGCACATTCTTGACCCAACAAATAGAACAACCAATTATTTATAAGCAACATTAGCAACACATATTATATTATTATATACTCTCAAAGAGACAAAGATGATAAGTTGACAATAGTCATGATCTCCAGTTGGGGCTATTTGCAATGTCTGCAACTTCATCAATAGTACTTGGCAAAGGACAAGACAAGTAGCACGCTTCATTTAAAAAAAAAAAAAAACAAAAACAAACAAACAAACTTGAAACCAAAATTAACTAACATTTATGTTGTAACCTCTTTTCTCAGCAAATTATACATTGAGGTTCGAAGTCCAATACTCATAATCGACCACAGACAACCCACAGGACTATTCGTAATAAGGGCGTGAGCCCTGCCTAAATTAATATTTAATGTTCTAACTTATGGCCCAGCCTATGGACAATTTTGAGTAGAAGACTTGGTGGTCATCTCTTTTAACTTTTCAAGACAGTATCTTTCCTTTGTAGTTAAAATCAAGTGTAACCTTCACCTTAATAATTTCCCAACTAAGTAATAAAGCCAAGTCTTCCACAACCCTCTCCCCAACAAAAAGAGTGCTTTGAACCCCTTCAAATTTACTATCAAAAGTCATGATTTGTCGAATGGACTAAAGACATCTCTATTTTGTAGAAACCAAATCGTACCTATTATAAAAGGGAAATTAAAGGGGACCAAAAAAGAAAAGGCAAAATATAAATGACAATCAAAGAACACCTATCTATCTTGCCTCATTCTTTCTCAAAAAAAAAAAAAAAAAAATCTATCTTGCCTCATTCACATTTTCCCCTTCTTATTCTCATTCACTTAACTTATGAAAAAATTCCATCAAGCATGCACCCATTAGATCTCACACTATCCATTCCAAACAAATTCTTCTTTTATTTTATCATATTATTATGTACAATATTTTACTTTCCCCGAGTTTCAACGAAAACTACTATGAACCAAGTTTATGGTCTAACTGATTCGAATGTTCTTCTACGACGTACTTCATCTTACCAAGTTGAATGAGGACTTGTGAGGCAAGGCATGCACGCCCACTTATTGGTTTCACTATGTGGGCTTGTGAGGTGTGTTTAGGCTAAGATTGACTTCACTGACTCGAATGTGCTCCTGCATATACTAGACTTTTATGACACTAAATATATATTTTTTTTTTTTAAAGAATTTCAACCTATGGCGTTATGACTTTAATTATTAATTTGTAAAAACTTGCTCAAGAGCCTATATACTGCAAAACACCACGCTGAATGACTCATATGATGCTGCTAACTTCTTCATTATGTTTGCTAGTTTCCCCTATTTAATGCCACCCACCACGACGAAATACCTTGGCATGCTGCTACCAAATTCTTCTTAAAAAAAAAAGAAAAAAAAAAAAAAAAAGAGCTTCCCACCATTGTTAAGCTTTATATATATTGCTTTTTGTTGAAGCATTTTAATATTAAATAATTAAAATGAATAAATGTTACAACATAAATGTAAAGATGTGGAAATGAATATAAAAGATAAGGAGTTAGTGAAAATATTTAATCCCACGTTGAAAATGAGAGACTATTTTATTCTTTTTAATTATGATAATTAATGGGTTAACATGAATTGTCTTAGATATTGAGTAAAATACGTACGCAAAGGGGAGTTATACGACACTTATTAGGCTGTTAAGGGCTTGAATCTCCTTAAAGAGAGCGAGTGACGCGCCTCAGTCCAAATAATGTTGTATAATTTCTCTTTTAAATTAATAAAATTCAGAAGTATTATTTAGTTTCTTTTTGTGTTATTTTCATTGTCATTGTGTTTGCACCAACACTTTTTTATTGTAAAAGTAACCCATAACAAACTATAAAATAAACCTTAAACATTATTATTTTCACTATCCTTTATATTATGAACATTATTAATCCTTACTTATTCTATAAGGGAAAAATATTTTTGAAATTATTCAAATATTTATTTATGTTATTTCATTGTTTAAAGGAAACACGAAAAATTATTAAGTATTCTTGAAGTACTATAAATGCGTACTCTCTCCTCTTACTTAAATGGTAGGCCCCATCATGAATTTAATTAGTGAGACTCACCATTCATGTGAAAAAAGAAAATACATATTTATGATACTCCAAGAGTACATAATAATTTTTCAGAAAACACAATGGTAAAGGGTGAACTATTGGCAAGAGTTATGGACTTGACTCGCGGAACAACTTCAGGTCCAACCACCGGCGTGAGTGAAATACCCATATTCCTAGACCAAAATAGAGTAGCAGATTTGTCCCAGGATACAAGTCCCAAAATTTTCTGCCATCACTGGAGATGATTAAAATACAACTATGGAACATATTTCAAGGTTCACCGTTCACCTATAGTCGGGAGCTGTCAAATCACAATTTTTGTAAGTTGAGAACGCTACCAAATTCTTTAACTGGACAAGCAATTGTGGCATACAAATTCACCATCAAATTCGATCCATGCCTGGGCTGAAATGGAGGAAATTTTCTCACACATTTTGCCCTTATAGATTTGGAAATAGCACAATGGTAGACTTGGCTTGATTGGAAGAAAGAGTAGCGGTAGTCGCAAAAGAGTATTTATATCATGATAACTAAGGAATCTAGAATGAGATGTCTAATCAAATTAGCTCAAGATGGCTTAGATTTTAAATTAAGAAAGAAATTCAAGGAAATGACTTTCTTATATTTGTATGAATTATCTCAAAAGGGTAACTAGATACGAGAACATCTTGAAAAGGAGGAATTCATCATTTGGAACCTTTTATCAAGACCCAAAAAGAAATTGACGATGTTGAGGGACATTAGTAAAAAGGAAATGTCCAAAAACACAAGAGCCTAATAAACCTACACCCCCACCTAGACATATTCTTTGATTTAAATATGGCTAATGAAATGTTTAAGTTGTTACTTGAACAAAAACAGATTAAATTGATAGGTAAACACAAGGTGCCATTGCAAGAAGAGTTTTGAGGAAAAAACTAGTATAATGGCATAATTCATTTGCACATTCAACCAAAAAATGCATACGATTTAGAAATATTATACAGGAAAAAATTGAGAGAATGATAGTGAACCCCCCTAGGAAAACGATGGAAGCATATGTGATGTGAACCCATTTCCTCAATAGTTAATATCGATGTCATATCATCATATGTAAGTTTTGTCATTATTGCAGATACAAGCTTTAAAGATAAGGTAGAAGCAAGATGTTTAATATGCAAAAGAAGTGTGTTTTACAATTGGTTCAAGATAAGGAACACCTGTTTTTCAAAAAGAAAAAAAAAAGACAAGGAACACCTTTTTTTTTAATACCAAGATAAGGAACACCTTGAAATCAATAAGCAATTAAGTAGCCATTCAGAGTGTTTCATCAAGCTCACCTGTCAAAAGGACCTTTTTCCAGGGCAAGAATACCATTTTTCTAGAAATGGAGAGGATCTTGTTCCCTTTTCATGAAGGGTTCTTGCTGGGCTATCAGGAATGGTTAAAACAATAGAATTTGACATGATAATGCGCTTGCAAAAGATGTCCTAAGAAGTCGCCTAGTGCACCCATTGTTTCCCCCCAAGAAGATGACCTTATTGTGAAAAACTTGTTAGGCCATGGATTTGGTCGATTTGAGAGAAAATTATAGAATACTCTAAAAGTACCACAAATGTGTATTCTCTCATTCTTTTATGAGATCTACCCAATGAGAGATTTTGGTACTATTAGCCTTCCAGAGAATCTAGCCATAAAATCACTAAATCTCCTTACAAGTAAAAACTAGAAAAGCAAAGTAAAAAGCTAATTATGCAGAATTCACCAATCCATAATGTATGGCTCTTAGGTATCAGAAATTTTCCTCCACTAAGGTCTCACTTGATGTCAATCCGAAGTGCATGTCAATCAAAGAAGACGGCCTCTTTAAGTGCATGTTAATTGATCCTGTTTTTGATATTGGAACAATAGGTGAAGATAATGATCAAAATTCAAATGAGCCTTATCAAGATAACAAGCTACACCACAATGAGAGATAATAGGGATAGAAATTCAATTCAAATACTTGTACTTATCTGATTTACTCAAGTCATGCATATCTAGTGTACTATATATATTAACAATAGCAACAGAGAACATTTATTCAGCCAAAAGCAATTTATTACTCCCTCTGTCCCACTTTGTTTGTCCTGTTTAAAAAGTCAAACTTTTTAAGGAAACATTATTTATTGTTTTGTCTACCTTTTAAAAATGTATAAGTTTCCAAATCTACCCTTAAATAAATTTATCAAAAAATTGAATTATTAATAAAATAGGGATATAATAGGAACATTAGTAAATTAATGACTTTTATTTTTAGAAACAGAACAATATTTTGGGACATTTCAATATAAAATAGAGAACAAACAAAGTGAGATAGAGGTAGTACTTTACTGTTTTATTTGAAACATGGGTCGTAATTAAGTCATAAGTCACAACCAATAAGGAAAAAGCCCCATGTGGCCATGTCCCTATGTATGTTAAATGCAGTTGTTCATGTTTGACTTGAGGCATCATATTTGACCCTGAACATAATGTATCTTTTGATCTTTTGCATATGATCTATTATTAAGTGAGAGGCGGGAGAACAAAGTTATTCTAGAATTACTAAATAATAAGTCATTAATTTGGGAGTTATTGAGAGTTAGAGAATTGAGGATTCAATAATATTGTTTCAATTTGAGAAGCATAATAATGCATGCATATTTGAAACGTGATTGAGCATGACTAGATTAAACGTGATTGAATTCTAAATTGAACTAACCCAAACGAGTGAAGTAATAAGGCATAAAATAAAATTTGAATAAGAAATTAAAGTGTTGCAATTAAACTTTGCTTACATTAATGAAACAAAACTGAAAACTCACTACAAGAGAAGCTTAAATTTCTGTGGAGTGACTCGTAAGTGATATTACAAAGGATAAACAAACAAGTTTTGGTATTGACTATTGGGTTGAATTTGAAATATGTTTCTCCTACACAAATGAAACTTCTATTTATACTTGCATTATGACTGTTATTGTCAACTGACATTCTTTTGTGTATCTAATGGAGGTATTTAGGGCTTGTTTGGTTTGAGCAGAAAGGTTGTCATTAAAAAAAAAAAAAAAAGTGAAGGGAAAGACAATAGAAAATAATGCCAAACATAAAAATAGATGGGAAAAAAAATCAATGAGTACAAGATTTGAGAATAGAAAATGAGCATAGAAAATAAAAATAGAAAATAAATATAACCTCAACACAAACCAAACAGAACCTTAGATTCAAATCTTTATTTTCCTATTATAATTATCCAAAAAAAAAAATTGTATATGAATAGAAGAGTTGAGCTTGTATGTGAACGTGCATGCGTATATTGATGTATGGGACACAAACCGTATCGTTCATGATTTAAACACCAGCTATCAAACACTAGATACAGCTTTGAGCTCTCCACTTGCGGTCGGTGAGGATGTGTTCGCAATGGTTATCTCCTTCCGCAGGTAATCTGACTCAGCTCAAAAAAGATTGACATTGACAAGAATTAGTTTATACTACTTATCATGTTTTTTTTTTTCTTTTTGCTGAATAAATATATACTACTTATCATGTTTTTGGGATTGGTCAACGAAAACTCTCATTAGCTCATATAGACAAGTGGAGATTAAATTACTTACGTCCAATTTAGCAAAAGAAACAACGTATCATTTTCCTAATGGGTTTATTAATTAATTGAAAAGTAATCCTGCCTTATTAATTTACGTCTTTTCAATCAACAAAAGTTGTGGCTCATTGCTCAGAGGAAAAATTAAAGTAAAGAAGATACTTTTTTGGTTGCGAGGTTGAGACGATAAAACCTACGTCCTTTTCACTTGAAACTTTTTTCTTCTTTTTTTTCTTTTTTTTTTAGAGAACTTTTCACTTGAAACTTGAAAGGATATTAAACGTTTTTTTTTTTTTTTTTTCCCCTTGATGTGAAAGGTGGAACGTTAAAGGGGAACAAGGTGGACTCTCTCACTGTTATTACTTATTAAGAAAATAAAATATAACATAAACGAAAACTCTAGCTTTTA
The DNA here is from genome assembly GCF_002906115.3 of Quercus suber. Taxonomy (NCBI): domain Eukaryota; kingdom Viridiplantae; phylum Streptophyta; class Magnoliopsida; order Fagales; family Fagaceae; genus Quercus; species Quercus suber. The sequence goes on along the minus strand of NW_027069642.1, from coordinate 635,936 downwards.
GTAACCTTTAGAATTTGGATAAGATCTTAGATTTGGTTTATTTTCAGTATTTTTTTTAATTTAATTTTTTTAATAAAAAATAGTCACATTATCCACTACTAAATAAAAGATGGAATTAAAACTCATTACTATTTGTCATTGTATATTTAAAATAAAAAGAGACTTCCAATTAAAAAAGATTTATTTGAAAAAATGAGAAATTATGAGAGGCTATATGGTGCAACATCAATGTAACTAGGGCCAACTGGTCAACCCATTTTATGGGTAATAGTTAATGCATAATGGTGAATTCCTTCTTGTTATTTTGTGTTAGGAAAATCATGCCTTAAGAAGCTTAAACCAAATGTAGGCTCATGTATTTGAAGAACAATATACTAATCATGAATTAATCTAGGATTAAATTAGGGTTCTCTAGTATATTGATAAAAAAAAAATCCTACATGCCACAATAGTTTTACCATGTCAAAAAGATGTCTGGCCTATCATCCAGAACACAAGATCTTGCTATGTTAGCTAGACAACATAGGTGCCATATTAGTTGCCTTATTAATCTCATGTAACATGTTGCGCGTGTTTTTAGCAACGCTAGTCTCGCACACAAAAAATGGGGCTTACTTTATCTTGAATATAAGACAATACATAATTAAGTAATTAAAGTTGCAATTTTTTTCTCAAAAAAGAAGAAAAAGAAGAAGTAAAGTTGCAATCTAATTTCTAATTTTATATCTTGTCGTTAAGAGAGAGATAGATATTGTTTGTTGTATGGCTTTGTAGGACATTAGATGACTAATGTTAACAATCTATCACTTAGGACATTAGTTTACAAAAATTAAAATCTTAGACTATTAAGGGAGATTAATCATCATTGATTATTGTGGGGTACAAAAATTTAAAAAGGAAATCATGCCACATGTCATACCCAAGGCCGAGGAGACCAATACAGTTATGGGGAGTCCATACACTTAGATGGTAAGGCCGGAGAGGCGGGCCAAGGCCACGTCAATGGCACATTGCAGAAGGGGGCCACACTGTAAAGGAAAAGTTTCAGAGAGGGGGTTAGCCCTAACATGATTGGATGGATGGTAGCTGCCACCACATTTAGTGCACCTCACCAAACACCTTGGCCGCATTTATGTGGAGAAGATTCCTAAACAGTATTGTCTTGGTTGCCGCAACTCACAGAAGACTTGGGAGGGTGTCTGATGAGACAAACACTTGAGTAATGGCCTGCATGATCAACAAATGGAGGACCAAGATGAGAAAAATGAGGCTATATAGTGTGAGAGATCCTCTAGGGACAAGGGTTGGTTTTTTTATCTGAAAAATTGGAGAAACATTGTAGTACAAAGAACTGAAATTGTAATCAAGTTAAAGAAGAATATATTCCAGTATTACTTTCCTCGGACTTTGTTGAGGGTTTCTTCGCGCAAAACCTATTTTCCTTTGTTTTATTTCAATCTTAAACCCATTGTGAGCGTTGTTCCATTTATTAAAGGCTAGTTTTTAGCACACCCTCTACAAATTCATTGTAATGGGCTCTTTAGGCCTTAATCCATTTACCTTTTGGAGCCTAGGATCCAAAACCCGCCCCTACAATTATCTAACACATGTGTAATTTTTTTTTTGAAACAATTTAATGTTTCAATTGGATTAAGGTTCTATTAGTCTTGTATTTTAGAGGCCATGTTAAAAATGAAAAAGGAAAATGTTAAAACCACTACAAAATGTTTACAATATGATGTGACAAGGACTCTAATTGATGAACTTCAACAACCTAATTAATGAATGTTCAAATTATTTTTTGTAATTGGTGACATTTTAATTTATAAGCCTATAGTAAAATTTATAATATCTTTCGCACCGCTCTTTTAAAAAAAAAGTACATAATTTTTTTTTTTAAATGTATTATTATAAAATTTTTGGACTTTTACAACATGGGATGAGACCTTTTTTGCCAAGGGTAAAAACATTTTATAGTGACAGCCTTACGCTTAAGCCTTCGGTTGGACTTGCTTTTTCCATAATTATTCCCATGTGACTGTGACATTGACTACTTATCACTTTACATGAACTCATTATTTTTTCTTTATCGACAATAATTTATCATATAAAATTGTGGCACATTATATTGTTACACAAAAAAATGTAGTTGTAGATTTGAAAATGTATGGAACCGGGGCAAATCACACTGAGACAACAAAGAACAAAAAATGTTGTGCCTCCAACCATTTTGACTATGAGTGATTCTGGTGCCATACCATTGGCCACAACATTAATCACAACTTATCATGTGGTGAGTTATAGTCAATGACGTGGCAGCAGAATTTTTCTTTTGAATATCTCAATTTTGGGAGGAAACTATTAGTTCTTTTTATCAAGGACGACATGACCTTGTAACTAACGACCACATGGTACAGTAAATTGGGCTGCTGTTTCAAGACAAGTCGCTGTTGTTGGGGTTTTTTCTACAAGTTTTTATGGAGATGGACAATGAGCATGCCTACTACCAGGTGACATAATTTTTCTTCTTTTTCTCCTCCAACCATAACCAAGCAATCCATTTTTCTTTTTCTGAATAACTAATACAATCACTCAATGAATGCAATTAGAGAAGTCAAAAGGAAGTCTCAAACCCCTATTACTATTTATTAATAACTGTAGTATTAAGGCGAAACTATATTATTGGTCCCTGAAATTTATCCTGTGTGCACAATTGGTCCTTCAAGTTTGAAGCGAGCACAATTAGTCCCTTAAGTTTTAAAACTGAGTTGTATTGGTCATTTTACTAACTTCTGTTAATGGTGTTACTTACGTGACTAACTTCACAATGACTTGACATTTTCTTTAATGATGTGGCATATTTTTAATTAAAAAAATACAAACTAAGTGAGAAAAAATATTAACAGGTACCAAATTAAAAATATATATTTTCTGTCCTATTCTCATAATCAAGTGCAAGTATGAATCAGTCCTATTTTCTTTCATTCTTAGGTAGACATGTACAGTGAATTTAGAGACTCAGCTTCACGCTCTAATATAACTCAATTCTATGAAACTACAAATACCACCATCTCTTATGCTCTAGAAGTCGTAGAAAGAAATACAAAAAGAAGATTTACAGAATTTTTGCTAAGCAATCATCATCACCTCCAAGCAGAAGAGGTTGCCATTTTTCTGTCCAGCCAGCTAAGGTACAAAACCCCATCCCTCCTTTCGAATCTATAATTCACATGAAACTGCTGCTTCAATAGATCGTTAACAGTGTTAGTCACAGAGGTACTCAATGGGTATAGAGTAAACCCTGCCATTGAAAGTCTCCTAATCCACTTTCCTAGAAGTTCATGACGTTCGACCCTCTCAGCATTCTCACAAGCTATCATCATGTTGACTATGTCACGAGCTACATAGTGCTGCTCAGCGCTGATCCGCTGTTTGTCATTTCTTGGGCGAGCCACATCAATCGATTCAAACATAGCTTAGTTTGTAATTTTTTCTCACTTAGTTTGTAATTTTTTAATTAAAAATATGCCACATCATTAAAGAAAATGTCAAGTTATTGTGAAATTAGTCACGTAAGCAACATCGTTAACAGAAGTTAATAAAATGACCAATACAACTCAGTTTTAAAACTTAAGGGACTAATTGTGCTTATTTCAAACTTGAGGGACCAATTGCGCACACAAGATAAACTTCAGGGACCAATAGTATAGTTTCGCCTAGTATTAATAAGTCAATAATGATATTATTTAATTAATTAGGTAAATACGTGTCAGGTATTTATTAGTGGAGTATAGAGTGGAGCACGAAAAGTGGGACAAAAGATTTGGACTCATATAAAAAAAAAAAAAAAAAAAAAAAAAAAAGGGAAATCTTAAATGAGTAATCTATTATCTATGCATATTTCATAGCAGGCGTTTCTAACAGAAAACACTTTAAAAGAACAAACTTTAGGTTATTAACAATAAAGGATGGTTCTTTTGGAAAACGGATATTAACAAGGGAAATGCTAATGAGTACTTTTAAGGCACTAATTAATAATCCATTTAAAGAAAATTTTTATAGGAAATGAAAAATAAAATAATATTTTGACAACTTTTTTCATTTCTCATACTCGTTAGCATGACCCTATTAATAATTATTTAACATGCATTGACAATTTCAAAGGAAGACCACAGTTGGTTGACAATCATTTGTTTAGTTTGTTTAAAATTAAATTAAATCCTCTCTCTTAGTCAAATTATTAAACATATTAGATATAGACCAAATTCAAGATTGGTGGGTGAATTTATTAAGTACTACGTATTAAACTCAATAAACTAAGCATAATCTATGTTTAGTTGTTTACCAATACTTATCCACAATCACAAGACTGCATTAATACCTTCTCAAAAAAAGACTGCGTTAATAATGAGTCCCAGAATAATACTAAAAAGGCAAAAGCAAAGCAACCAATAAGAAAAATTAAAAAAAAAAAAGAAAAAAAGAAAAAAAAAAGCTAAGTTTGGAATATTTTAACAACAAATTGTAATAGTTAAGTTGTTATACATTTTAAATTTAAATCTACACTAAAATTACTTTTTTATTTACTAGTAACAACCAACAGTACTGCATAAAATATGTCATTGTGGATACAGTATTTTTAAATTTATTTTAAAAAAAATGTCACTCCTTAACGTGTGCCAAACAGTTAGTTAGCCTGGGTTTGGATTCCGCGTTAAGCTGCGGTGCATTTCTAAACTGCGTTTTCTCTTTTTTTTTTTTTTGCCGCACTTGTTGACTTTGGGGGACAAAATATACTGTGCATATATTGTGTGTATTGTTCACGCAATATTTAATATTAAAAGTGGGTCCCATAATACTATTCACACATTTAAAAATTATTTTGCTACAATATTTTCAGCAATAATCAGTTTTTAACAACTTTCAGCAACAATAAGTGCTATCCAAACAGACCCTTAGTTACTCTAATAAAAACTGGACACGTATCCGAAAGTCAGTCCACAAAAGCTTCATCCCTTAGTTCTATCCACTTGGTAGTTGATAGTACCTACGTAACCAAACTCGCTACCACTGCCAGATTTTGGCGCGTATGTGCCACTCTCGTTCAGAACCTCAAAACCCATATCGTTGTCGTTCCTCGTTTCCAACGTTGTAGACTTTGCAGTAATAATCTGATGGATAGATAAGAAGATGTAAACTTCATGAAACCTACGCATAACCAGAAATGATGAAACTCAGTAAAACCTCTCTCTCTCTCTCTCGATGTTGAACTTTCTTGTCTTGTCGGCTGAGTATCGTATCCTGTCCGTACGTGTCACCATAGTTGGTGTACTCTCTACTTTCTAGTAATCACACCCAACCATCCGATGTTTGTTTCCCACCACAGATTCAGATATTTCAATATCTCTGTCTGAAAAAAATACTCAAAATGGTTTTAAGCTTTTTTGGAGTTCCGATGGTTTTTTTGTTATACCGTATCTATTGGTGCTAAATTCTTGGGTTTTCAAGTTTCTCTCTGAAAATCCGACCAAGTCAGCAGTCCTTATCCAAAATATATTTTTAAAATCAAATTTTCCAGCTTCGGGTTCTTCGAATCCCATGAATTTGAATTTCATTTCTGAGTTTGATACTACATTTCTCTCCCTCAGTCTTTCCCAGAAAATTTACAAATTCAGGTTCAAATTCAAGCTGTAAGCCAAATTCAAGTTCTGGGTTTTGGGTTTCTCTCTTTCTATAACTATAAAGGATTCGGCTTTAGGATTTTAAATTCACGGGGTTTGGTGGGGTTTGGGGTTGAGATGGGTGCTAATATGTCTGCTGGCGAGTCGGATACGGATCCACCATTGCAGCCCAGGTTGGGGGATATACCGGAGAGCTGTATAGCATCGGTTTTGATGTACTTGGACCCACCTGAGATTTGCAAATTGGCCCGGTTGAATCGGGCTTTTCGAGGAGCTTCCGAGGCGGATTTTATATGGGAATTGAAATTGCCGACGAATTATAGGTATATTATGGAGAAAGTGTTTGATGAGGAAACTAAGCTCAAATTGGGAAAGAAGGATGTCTATGCCAGGCTTTGCAGGCCTATATCCTTTGATAATGGCACAAAGGTATACCTCTTTATCTCTGTTCCTATGTGTTTAGGCTTTCTTTTTTTTTCTTTTTTCTTTTTTTCATTTTATTGATCTGTTGTGTTGGGAATTTTTGTTTGTTGTAGGAAATTTGGCTGCACAAAAGTACGGGTGGCGTTTGTTTGGCGATTTCGTCAAAGGCTCTGAGGATAACCGGAATAGATGACCGGAGATACTGGAATCGCATTTCGACAGAGGAATCTAGGTGAGCTAAGTTGATTATGTCAAATATCAATTGGATGATTTTTGGAATCTGTCAGTGTATTTGATTCTATCCTAAATTTACAACTAGCAAAGTTTCTTTGACTAGAGTAGTATGGTATGATTTGTGGCATAAATTTGAAGTTATGTCCTGCTTGAGAAGTTGAGATGTTCTGACTTATGACTTGTCAAAAATAGCCTTGGATCCAGAGAGTAAAATTCTTTGAAGCGATGCAGGATCTGGAGATATGATTCGAAGGGTTGGCAAATTGTTTCTCTTTTAGTCACCGTCCTTTGTAACTTAAAAAGGTTGGTCTTAATCAAAGTGGAATTGGAGGTGCATGTGTTTTTTAAAAAGGTTGATCTTAATTAAAGTGGAATTGGAGGTGCTTGTGTTTTTCCTTACCTTGCTTTATGATATATGACGATATTTTGGTTGGAAATGAAGCATTCAAGCTAAAAGAGGTGACAATAGTTCTCTTGGAGACAAAGAAATTAAAGAAACCAACGAAAAACTTTGAAGTTGGGCCATTAATGATGAAATCAAACTCAAGTTGTGGTAATTTTGACAGGGGAGTAGTCAAGATTAAATTCTAGACCAAGCAAGGATATATGAGGTGGAGTACAATTAGTCTTATGGGTTGGGATATTTACAATATCAACGTAGGTAGTTGAGAGCTGATCTGGAAATGTTTAAGAAAGTCATGATTGTTAGAAGTTTGTGCATGCAACACTTGTTACAGTAGATAATGAGGAGGAGGAGGATGTCTTGATTCCTACCAAAGGTATGGATTTGGTTAAAATTTCATGGGTTTTAGGTTCTGTCTAGGTAAACAATGGTTTGACAAATACAAGGCCTGCGATAAAGATTTTGTTATGTTGGCTTTGTGGAATGCAAAGTTGTGGAGATAAGTATACTGAAAATCAGGATGTTTGATGGGTTTGTAAAAACTTTTTAATAATGTGAGACATGTAGCAGAACTTGGAAGGAATTTGATTTCTTTATATGGGTTGGATTCTTTGAATTATGATTATTTTGCAAAAAGTGGAGTTATAATTTAGTAAAGATGCTTTGGAGGTAATGAAGGAAGAGAAGCTTATTAAGATTTTTTACAATCTAGTTAAAGGTGGAACAAAAACCTAGGACTAGTGTTTGGTTAAATCTCCACAAAGGAAAGGAAAGATAGTGATGGATGGAAAATAGTGAGGTTTGTTAAGAATTAATTGATATAATTGAAAACTCAAGTTTGATTAAGAAGTTCAAGTGCTGCTTGAACGGAATTGATTGTATCACTTGTTGAGGACGTGGTGGGGTACCCCTACCACAAATGGGTGCCAAAGGGTACCCAAAAGTGTACCAATGAAGACTTCTCCTCATGGGTTGGGGGTAGAGATCTCTTGAGTTCCACCAATGATTTGGTACATTTAGAGATTTCTTGCTGGATTTGAAGTCTCATATTCATAAAAAAAAGAATTAAGGTGATGCAATGTTTTCTATGTAGGGTGGTAATTTCACATTAGTAAGAAGAGATTTAAGGAGGTTTAATAGCTATTATACACATGGGTGATAGAATAGCTCATGTGTTTTGTGTTGGAGTTGAAAGACAACGTTTTATCTAATGTGTTAGTGTGAGAGTACCATTGAGTGTGTTGAGGTCTTGGGTTTGAGAGTGTTAAAGGTTGTCAATTTTTATGCTGAGAATTTGTAATCCTTACCATTGGTAATGGATCTGTTGTGGACATAGCCATTTTGGCCGAATCACATTAAGCTTCTAGTGGTTGCTATTTTATTGTTTTGCGTGCTTTCTACAACAGTAACGGACTACATTCTAATTTTCATTTATTTAATACAGGATAGGAGAGAGTATATGCAAGTGATCAGTCTAACAAGAGATGGTTGGTTTGGGCAAACACCTAGCAAAAAAGTTACATTGCAAAAAATTTTATCGGCCAACTTTTCCTTCTTTTTTTTGTTGTTGTGGTGTTTAAATTTTCTGATCAGTGCTCTTGTTTCCTTTTGAGAGTGTGAGATGATGTATGTTTTCTTGCATATAGGTTCCAACGAGTTGCTTATCTTCAACAAATCTGGTGGTTACAAGTAGATGGAGAATTTGAGTTCCAGTTTCCACCAGGGACATACAGTTTGTTTTTCAGACTTCAGCTTGGTAGGTCATCCAAGAGACTCGGTCGTCGGTTTTGCAATCATGAGCACGTTCATGGCTGGGACATAAAACCTGTGAAGTTCAAGCTAACAACTTCTGATGGTCAGCATGCTGTATCACAGTGCTATTTGGACAATCCGGGGAATTGGGTCCAATACCATGCAGGAGACTTTGTTGTCAAGAGCACCAATGCATTGGTGAACATCAAATTTTCATTGACTCAGATCGACTGCACTCACACCAAAGGTGGTCTCTGTGTAGACTCTGTGTTTATACTCCCCACCAGTGTAGGAAAATAGGCTAGATTGCTTTTGTAGCTGTAAAATTATAGAGGTGTGCTGCCCAATAGATGCTTGGCTGCCCCAATAGGAAGAACATTCAAATTATTGTGGTTTTTAGGGGCTCACAATGTTCTCTCCATGTATGATAGTGTATATTTGCTGCTTGCCATTGTTGATTTTTTAGGTTGTTTGCCGTTGATTTTGACTAATATAATAAAACGCTTGATTTATTTTGTCTTAGCATTTGTTGATAGTTCTTAATGTGTGTAATAGATTATTAATTTCCCTTTTGTTTTTTGTTCCGTAGTCTCCCTTGAACAGAAACAATTACTTTTGTTGTGCTTGAGCTGCCTTTGGTACCCTGCTCATCCTTTTCCTTCTTTAGATGCATTCTCTAATGCAGAATGAAGCCGTTTAGGCTTGAGTTGAGCTGCCTTTGGCACCCTGAGTATTAATGACAATTTTTGAATGAAACTGTTTAAGGCTTTAAGCATTGTACCTACTAGTAATTTTGGTGTACGACTTGCAGGATGAGCCTAGAATTTTCTTGTATTGGTTGGTAGAAGGGGAAATTTCATCCATGCTTAGATGTGCTGTTGCATCATTGAGAGCCTAGTAACTTTGGTCTTTGTGGTGTTTCTTTTGTTTCCAAAAAATGTAGGGTATGTTATCCTTATCTATCAGTGATTGCAGCATCCTTCTTATCTATAATTTGTTTCTTGATTGCAAATCTATAATCTTTATCCCTATCGGCTTGTTGTGTCGACAACACTTACTGGTTGTTTTCATTTCTGGTCCCTTTTCTAGAGTCACTGTCCCTCCCCCAACATTAAAATAAATAAACGCTTTAGATGAGGATGTTTTTAGGTTAGGTCAAGCAGAATTTGGACTGTGCTCTCACATGAAGTAGCTTAATAGTACTGGCTTGTGCCCTGCATTAGCTGCTCTTGGGCTTTGTTTTTTGTTTGGCATAGGTCAATGAGTTGCCCAATGTTTTTTGAGTATAACCGACAGAAATTTTAATTGATAGAACAATAGCATTTTGTACATCCAGGGCAATTCATTGTCCCCGCATTTGTTTTTTTGAGAAGAACATCCAATGCCCAATTTAATTATATGTTTTATGGTTTTTTTTTTTTTTTTTTTTCATGTTTAGCCAAACCTTATTCTGGTTAAACTCACCCTTAACTATGAAAATTGAATGACATGTGTTGCCCTCATGCACAAAGCCACAAAATCCATGAATTAGGATGCAGGATCCTCACAATTTCATTCAAATGAAGGATCCTCTTCACTTTAAGTAAAATGGAAGGAGTCCATTTCATGGTTATATATATAGAGATGTATTTAGTATCACATTATTAAAAAAATTAAAATAAAATAATCACTAGTAGACACCCAGTGAAATAGAGGCACCAAAAGGTAGAAGTTAACAAGGATTATAATGAGATAAGAGAATAGAAACATTCTTGCTAGTTTTTGATAGAACCAATAATTAAATTTTAAAAAAAGTTTCAAAAAACTGAAAAAACCAAGAAGAATCTTCAGTCTACAACCCCCCATGCTTTAGCACCTTACTGCTGTTCTGTAGCGCGACATGGACCCCCAATTCCTTCTCATTAGCTGCTACCTCTTCCTTAAACCTCTTGTATACGTACCCCCTATAGAAAGTCACGAGTTCTCATAACCAAAACAAACAAAACAAGAGCTCCAAAAAAGTTTGCACCTGCCAATATTACAAAAGATAGCCTGTAACATTCCTTGCCCATACAGGTCAGTTCTCTCACCATTGATCTAGTCATCCCCTTAACCGCAAGTTGCTTCAATGCCTCTTTATCGTAAAGCTTTGCAACAACTTGTACATTAAATACATAAGATCCAAGAGGGCTCGCAAGCTGGCCACAATTGAAGAGAGTGGAGTAATATTTCAATCCAAAAAGCTCGGATATAATGGTGAAAAGTAGAGTCAAATGGGCTCCATATGAGAAACCAATAATCAAAGAAGCAATATAGACAGAACTCGGTATTGGAAAGGCAACGAGGAGGTCTCCAACCCCAGATAACACAAGGGTCATTATAAGAGGGCGTGGTACGTACTTTCCACCTTAGAAGTATGATTTCAGATACAAATCCAGCGAAAACTCAACCAAAATAGTTCCAAATACTTACCAGAGAAACAAAGGTACTAGTAGTGTGCTGTGGATAGCCTAAGGACTCACCAATTTGTCCTAGATTGTCCACAGCAGTTAAGCTACAACCTAGTCCACAAAATGTAGCCACAAATATAATCAACTTGTCCAAGCTTAATAAAGCTTGCAATATGCTGTAATCTTCACCTCTGGTTGATTTTTTGCAGATCTTTCCACAACATGAAAAATCCTAACTAGTCTGATTTTCTGAACTTTGCGAGTGTAATATGGTTGCTGGTTTTGACTCTGGGAATGGTGGTCCATCCACAGTTATCCTATTAGGTGCATCAACCGGTTTTCTCTTTTGCCTCCGAGTGGCTAGTTCTTCTCTTATTGCAATAGCAAGGGGAAGAAAAATCAAAACACAAACAGCAACACAGCTTCCCACGTAGCCATAGTGAGAGAAAGTGACTTGCTTTTGAGCAATGGTTAACCCCATGAGACACAAAGCTAAGGCAATTGATATATAGAGGTACTCATAGAAAACCTTCAGCTCATTTGGGTGGGAAGAGACTTTCATTGTTCTGATGGTATACACAAAAACCATAGAAATTAAAGCCGGAAGCCATCCAATAAGAAGAATCAAAGATTTTGAATCATCCTCATAGATGGCCAAATAAAGTTGTGTAAATACTGCTCCACTAAGGCCTACATAACCCTTCATGAGTCCAAGCATGATTCTTCGGCTTTCAGGGAAGTTCTTCACACATGTCACAAGTGCCCCAGTATTTGCAAAATTTTGTGAATTTGCACCAACACATATGTAGACATATTTGCCAAACCTTGGGCTTGGGGATCTTTCCGCATACGGCAAGCCAAATGAGAAAATACCCGGCAAAGTTCATGGCCGAGCCAATTAATAACACAAACCATACTGGGGTTACCTCAGCAAGAAGGCCAGAAAGGACCCCAACATTGGCTCCGAGGTCCTTGCATGTGCTTAGGAGATTAAGCGTGGATTGATCATAGCCAAGGGTGGCATTGATGTCTTTGGAGTAGACACCAAAAAGATAAGTGGCACCTGCGCCAGTTATGATCAAGAATGATGCAAACATCATGAACCATTGGCCTCGGAGCGTTTGTATTACAAAGCTGCAGAGACCACAGCTGGTGCCTGTAGTGTGACTATCCATGGTTGTGTGTGTAAAATCTCTCTACCACTTCTCTAGTGTAGTGCAATTATGGCGAAAGACTACAAGTTTTTTACTTATAAAATGGTTGAGATGAAGATAAAATTTGTTGAAAATCCTTGCCTAATGTTATTTGGATGCTAGATAACATTTTTCATTTGTAGATAAAAGAGTTTAATTTGGATACGCATATCTAGTATCTCTGCTTAATTTTTGGATAAGGAATAAGCATTGTAGGGGGCTATAGCATGTCTGAAACAGCAAGATTTGCATGAAAACTTCGCCTGACGTGCTCTTGTTATTCGAGTAGGTGTTTGATGTGAATTGCAGGCTTGTAGCCCTCTTTCACTGAGGGCATATAAGTTGTGAATAATGAGATGGGTATGCCCATCCAGTTACATTTATGATGATACACTAGTAACACTACACTCGCAATGAATGATGTTCCACCATTATACTTAAAAAAAAAAAATTAATAAATAAATAAATAAAATTTAAAATAAATAAAATTAAAAAAAAGAAAAAGAAAAAACTGCAGAAGGATGAGGCAGGGTTACGGGTCTGTGATATTTACACTAATGGCATATGGGAATTGCATAAGTTATCTTTCTTACTTCCGCCTTTGCTCAGCCAAGCCATCAAAGCTACTCCTTTAAGGAATGCCTCCACTAGTGAGGACCGCTTGTCTTGGATTGCTAGCCCGAGAGGGGAGTTTGATTCCAAAGGAGCTTACCTTATTGCTTGCGGAGCTAACACTGGGGATGAGTGCTTCAAGGGTGCCTGGTTATGGAAGTTAAAAACCTTCCTAAAAATCCATATGTTCCTTTGGAAGTGCTACCATAATAGCATTCTAGTTAAAACAACACTAGCTCAGAGAGGCATCCCACTTTCTCCAACCTGTGATATGTGCCATGACCAGCCAGAAACCACTAGTCATGTTTTAAGGGATTGTAAGACAGCACGAGATTTTTGGGCTGAGTCTAATTGGCCTAATGAGGTCCTTCACACTTTTGATTTGGAAGTGTTGGATTGGATTAAAGCGAACGCTTGCTATAAGGTGCTCGCAAAGGGAAGAAGTTATCCTTGGTCACATTTCTTCCTTCTTGGCATTTGGCATTTATGGCTTAACAGGAATAAGCTGATGTTTCAGCCCCTCCAATCCCATCAGAATTTGTACAAACTTGTTGAGGCACAGGTTTATGAGTTCTGGTTTTGCGTTCATGATCATGTTGAGCCCAGGCGTAGAGCTGTTATTGCTGTGGGTTGGGCCAAACCTCCAGAGAGTTGGGTAAAACTGAATATGGACGGCTCGGTGAAAGGTAGTTCCGGAATGGTAGGTTGTGGGGGTCTGCTACGTGACTGCCATGGCAATTGGATCTCCGGATTTGCACGAGCAATTGGGCACACTTCGAGTTTAGCTGCTGAATTGTGGGCAATTCGTGATGGACTTACTTGATGTTGTCACCTTTCTTTCCAGGCGGTGGAAGTTGAGGTTGATGCCTCAGTTGCAATATCCTTGTTATCTCAAGATGTCCAAACTAATGGGGAATTTTCCTCTCTTATTGATGACTGCAGGAACCTAATGAAGAGCATCCATCAGGTCCAGCTGAAACATTGCTTTAGAGAGGCTAATCGGTGCGCTGACGCCATTGCAAAGTTTGGTACCACTATGGAGGAGGACTTTACTGTGTTTGAGTCTCCTCCTGCTTTTATTTTCAATCTTTTGCTTTCAGATAAGATGGGCTTGACCCAGGACCGTATGTGTAATATTGTGGAGGACTCCACTTAGCTTTTAATATATTTCCAGTTTACCCAAAAAAAAAAAAAATCAAACATTAAAAGTCAAAATGAAAATTTTGAAATGTAAAGGGTAAAAATTACAATCTCAAACTTTAAAAGCACTTTAGTCCTGAATTAACTTAGGTCTCTCTTGATTTACAATAGAAGTTCCATTAAACTTAGATAATAGAGTATAGACTAGTATGATCTTTTCTAAGTTCATTATGAATTCATGACCCATTGATCAATAATGACACCAATAAACCTTTAGGTAAATTAGATATTTTTACCGAAGATATTCGGGGTTCAAATTTCCATCTTCCTTTTCGCCTTTTTAAAAAAAAAAAAAAAAACCTAAACCCTATATATATATATATATATACTCTCATGCGGCTTAATTCACAAAGCATGAATTGCATGAAATAAATTAAAATACCTAAAAAAAAAAAAAAGAAGAATGAAAATATCAAAATAGAAATAACTTCTTATAAACAAATTTGAAAGTTAAGCGAGAGTATTTCAAACTATATGAAATTTATTATATGCACAAAACCTAATCAACATGACAATAATTCTGGTTGTTATTGATTAGAATTTTAATTTTATTAGGGGTTATTATGAAACACCATATCGTTATGTTTAGCATAAATCTACCTAAATTTTCTAAAAAGAAATGGCAATGCACTAAGACATGCAAATCTAAATATTAGAAACTAAAACAAAGTGATTTTTGTATGATGAAAATCAAAGATAGAGATCAAGGTTAATTTACCTGATTGGCACATCTAATACCAAAATGAAGCAAACTACAAACAATAAGCATCCAAACCCTTTAAGCAAAACCATTGATAAATGCACCAAGTATTCTAACCCAAATCTTCGTAGTGTCCCACTTCTATATCTATATAGAAATAACACTAATGATATGATGATGCCGAAAAATCACCAGTGAGCCACATGATACTCGCACGCTATGAATGTAACCTGCACAACACAAGAAAGGAGAAAGACCTTAACAGAAAGCACCGGTGTGGTGTCAGCCAAATACCCTCCGAAGGTCAAGTTAGAATTGTTTACAACTCCAGAGTGCTAGAGATGGTCAATTATACATCCCTCAATTTGTGAGGGTATTGGGGTTCTTATAGTAGTCGAAAGTTGACCTCTTTTACTTAGAGTCGAAGTCCTTTCCTTGTAGAAATCCTTTTAAGGAGTCCAAAACATGATGGACAAGTCTTTTCCTTATAGAGAAGATCCTCATTAATGCGTGCAGCTTCTAGAACCCTCTTTCCACTAGGATTCTATTTTCCTTAAGATACTATGATGCGCGCCACAAGTTTTTCCATCTAGGGATTCTGTCTGATACATGGCCCATGGATAAGGAACCATCCAGCCCACTTCGCAAGGACCCGTCAACTCTGAGAAAAAGGACCCGTGGGGTGACAGTTTAAGATTGGGATGACGGTTGAAAATCCATGGGTCAACGGCTTTAACTCCACAAGCTGCACTAACAGATTGTCAGGAACACATTTATTACTTCATGACACGTGTTACTCCTCTACCAGCTATTGTCTCGGATCGAGGAGTCGCTTCGTCTTCCGTGCACTTCTTCTATAAACATCAATCCCTTCTCTACTCATTTCTTTTACTTTCAGCAGAAGCACATTGTCAGAGCGCAATCGTCATCTTTGTCAAAGACTAGTCCATCCAGTTCCTGCACAGTCGTCAGCACCTTCATCCATTCATTTTTTAACTCAGTAAGTAGTTTCTTATCCTTCTTCTTTTTAGTTTTCTTTCACCTTTGGTATTCTTTGTCTTTCCTTAGACTTTATGCCCTCGTCACCCTTTCCCAAAACCCGTCAAAGTCTTAGGTTTTGTCCTTACATGTAGGTAATGTCTAGTGCGTCGAGTAATCAGTCAGTCATCTGTGATGTGGCAGACTGCAAAGAGGTTTACCTGTCGGGTCACAAAGACCAAGACGATCTGAGCGAAGAGAGGAGTCCGTCTGCATCTTCTCTATCCTCAACAAATGAGGATATGGAGATGATCGAACCAGAGGAGGGTTCCGATGATGGTGGAGATCAAAGAGTTAAGTCTGTCGTGGGTGCTAATGGACTTAGGGAGTTCATCATGCTACCAGAATGGATGGTGAATGCTTTTACGCCCACCATCAAGGAACCTCATTTCAATACTACCAAATCCCAAATTACATCCCCATCCGTCTTCCCTATAAGTCAGAAAAGTGTTACTATGAAAGGGTAGACGATGTTGGAGTGTACGAATAGATGCTCAAGGCGGGCCTTAGGTCTCCCTGCACTGTGAACTTCTCAAGAATTTGGGCTTATCCATCAACCAAATATCCCCTAATGCCTGGAGGGTTTTTATAGCAATGGAGGTCCTGTACGGAGCCATGTCGAATGGTACCCGAAGGTTGATGGTGCGGGAATTCCTCCATTGCTACCATCCAGATGAAATAGACAAGTCAATGGGGATGTACAGTTTTGTTCCTAGGAGCCCTGTCTTGAAGGTGATTTATGAAACTCCAGACTCCAACAGGGACTAGAAGAGCCATTACTTCTTCATAAAAGGTGACGATTGGATGTGTCATCCGAGGGAGACGGAGCACATGCCCATCGACATGACTTGAGGCATAATTAACTCGTCCGGTATACGTCCATTAGTCTTTGTTTTATTTTGTTTCTTTTATTTTATTTATTATTTTTTTGAGCTTTTGACGTCCATCCTCTTTTTTACAGTTTGACGGCGCCCTCAAATAGACCTCGAGGAGTTTAACTTCCTTGAAAAAAATTTTGCCAAGTCCAAGCCAAAGGAATGAACTTGTGCAAAACTTGTTAGCCTCAATACCATCCACTAGTATTGTAACGATCCCGAGCCAACTCCAGCAGCAATTAAATACGAAGAGCAAGTTCGTCAACGTGAGTCCGTCATTCTCCATTGTTTAAATAGTTTATGTTTTTATCTCCACCTTACCCGTCTACCTTTCAGAGAAGGACGACGCTAAAAGGAGGGCAACGATCAGATTATAGGCGGCCAAAAACAAAGAAACCGGTGCGGATCATATGGGGACGGGCTCAAGTAAACCGTCGGCCAAAAGAAAGCAACCGTCCAAAGGGGACCGTGCACCTAAGAAACCCAAGGTTCCTTTGGAGCTCGTTGTTGGGTTAATGGCTGAGGGTGTTAAAACGGTCACCCCAGCAAAACATGGGGCCAGCAAGGGCCTAATGATTGGTCCATCAGTAAGCCAGAAGAGGCCACCCATCCTACTTCGCAAGGACTCCAAATACGCCTTAGAGAGGCTCTCGTCCATCATAACCACTGAAGATTATGAGGACTTGAGTAACCACTCAACGGAGGCTATGGAAGAGACGGGCCTATTTAGCATTGCTCAGGTAACTCATCCGTTGTTTTTTCTTTTTCTTTTTCTTTTTTGTCCATCTTTATTTTAGTTTGAAATTAATTTCTGTTCTTCTTCAGGTAATGATTATGATGAAGGGTTTGATGGGATGGTGTCTCAACCATGAGACGACCTTAAGCCGTGTTCGTGATAAGGCCAAGTTGACGGAGGACGAACTTATTGAGTTGAAGAGCTGGAAGGTGACGGTGGAGCAGAAACTAAAACTGGCAGAAAAGGCCCGTGATGAGTACTACCAGATGACGAAGGGTCTGAAGAAAGTTCTAGAGGACAAGGAAAAAGAAATCCGTCAGGCTAAGGAGACGGCAATACAAGAGTACCGTGACTCCGATGCCCTTCTGTCAGAGCTGGGGATTTCCTATAATGATGGGTTCGATGATGCACTCTGTCAAGTGAAGAACTTATACCTAAAGCTTAACCTATCAACCGTCATCATCAATATTCCAGAACAGACCTCTGTCCAGCCTGCCCAATCAAAGGACACTAATGAGCTTTTTGGAGATGATGCCCCCGTCAGTAACATCTCTGTGGACCCAACAGTTGTTGATAGTGAAAAAGATGGGCAGGATCATCAAGTTGAGGAGACCATTACCCCTGCTGCAAACTAAAGTTATTTATTTTCATCATTGGTTTTTTTTTTTTTTTTTTTATGTAAAAATTGTGGAACAATTTATGGTTTCCCCATCATGTTTTAGGGCTATGTAGACATTTCGCTTGGTGGGCTTTTTACTTTTTGCTTGGTCCGTCGACTTATTTGATACTTTGTTATGGAATGTATCCGTCAACTTTGATAAACACGTTTTTACTTTTCACGACTTTGGATTTTATCAATACTTTGATAGACTCTGTCCATACTGTAACTTTTCGTGAAAGTTGTCTTATTTAGCTAATCCATCCAGTTTATGGATGTCTAGTTGATATCCATTCGTTTCTGGATTTAAGGTTTTCACCCTCTTTAGACGATCCGTCCATTTCGTGGACATAATCTCTATTCGTCCACTTTTGGACTTAGAAATTTTCATCCCCTTAGGATGATCCATCTGTCTCGTGGATGTAGATTATATCTGTCCATTTTTAGACTTAGAAATTTTCATCCTCTTAGGATGATCCATCCATCTTGTGGACATAGATTTTATCCGTCCATTTTTGGACTTAGACATTTTCATCTTCTTAGGATGATCCGTCCATCTTGTGGATGTAGATTTTATCCGTCCATTTTTGGACTTAGGAATTTTCATCCTCTTAGGATGATCCGTCCATCTTGTGGACGTAGATTTTATCCGTCCATTTTTGGACTTAGGAATTTTCATCCTCTTAGGATAATCCGTCCATCTTGTGGACGTAGATTTTATCCGTCCATTTCTTGGACTTAGGAATTTTTATCTTCTTAGGAAGATCCGTCCATCTAGTGGACGTAGATTTATCCATCCATTTTTTGGACTTAGGAATTTTCATCCTCTTAGGATGATCCGTCCATCTTGTAGACGTAGATTTTATCCATATATTTTTCTGGACTTAGAATTCAAGTAGAAAAAACATAGTCGTGTCTGAATATTCCTTTTATTAATTAAAAAGAAAACCATGCGTTTGTAAAAAAGTACATGCCCCCTTGGGCTTAAAAAGGCACTTGTAGAAAGAATTGTTTGAAATAAAAACTAGTAAAACTAAATAATAAACTGGGAAATTGGGGAACGTCGATGCTCTTTATATCTTCACACTGTCTCTACTGGTAGTATTTCTGCAGGTGCTCCATGTTCCATGGGTGTTGCATCTTCCGTCCATTCAAGGTTTTGAGGTGGTAGGTCTCCTTCCTCTGCCATGACGAGATCCTATAGGGTCCTTCCCAATTGGGGCCGAGTTTTCCTTGCGAAGAGTCTCTAGTAGCACCCATTACCTTTCATAGTACAAGATCTCCAACCTGAAAGTCTCTATGCCTGACATTGGAGTTGTAGTATTTTGTCATGAGATTTTGGTACCGTGCCAACCTCTACTCGCTGTTGCCCGGACCTCGTCCACTAGGTCTAGTCGAAGGCGCAAGGCTTCTTCATTCTTATCCTCATTGTAGTTCTCCACCCGATAGCTTGTAAATCCTACTTTCGCTGGGATGACAACATCACTTCCATATGCTAGCCGAAACAACGTTTCTCCAGTAGGTGTTCTTACTGTAGTACGATATGCCCATAAGACGCTTAGTAGTTCGTCAAGCCAGATGCCCTTTGCCCTCTCGAGCCAGGTCTTGATCATCTTAAGCAAGAATCGATTCATGACTTCGACTTGTCCATTGGCCTGTGGGTGTGCGGGTGAAGAGTAATGATTCTTGATACCCAGCTCCGAACAGAAGTCTCTAAATGTGCTATTGTCGAACTGCTTTCCATTGTCGAAGACTAGCACTCCTGGTATCCCGTACCTGCAGATAATATTCCTCCAAACAAAGTTTCGAATGTTTTTCTCCATGATAGTGGCTAGGGCCTCTGCTTTCACCCACTTAGTGAAGTAGTCGATACCAACTACCAAAAATTTTAGTTGCCTTACTGCTATCGGGAAGGGGCCCATGATGTCTAATTCCCATTGGAAGAATGGCCAAGGGGCCGTCATGGGTGTCAACTCCTCGGACAGTTGCCTGATCAGATTATTAAATTTCTGACATCTGTCGCAAATCTTAACGTAAGCTTGTGCATCCCTTAGCATTGTAGGCCAATAGTACCTTGCCCGGATCAACTTGTGTACTAAAGACCGTGCTCCTTAGTGGTTTCCACAGATGCCATCGTGGACTTCTCTCATCACGTAGTCTGCTTCCTCGTGATTTAAACATCTCAGGTACAGTCGTGAGAATCCCCTTTTATATAAGACATCCTTGATCAGCACAAATCGTGAGGCTTAGGCTTTTAATTTCCTGGCTGCGTCTTTTTCGTCTGGTAACATGCCAGATCTCAGGTATGCCGTTAATGGCATAGTCCAATTGCTCTCAGAATCTACTTCCTATACATTTGCCTCGTCATCGATGAGTGAGGAGTTTTGAATAAACGACAATACCTACTTGGGGGCAATCATAAATTCTGCTGAGGTGGCTTTCGCTAGACTGTCAACACATTCATTTTCTTCTCTTGGGATTTGAATGACTCTGACTTTGACGCTGCTAACCCGATTCTTCACTTCTTCTAGATATCTCCTCATCCTTTCATTCTTGCACTCGTAACTGTTGTTGACCTAACTTGCTATCACCTGGGAGTCGCAATGTAAAATCACGTCTTCTGCTCCTACTGCTTTTGCCAGGTCTAGTCCTACCACCAATGCTTCGTATTCGGCCTTATTGTTCGTTGTGGGGAAGTCTAGTCGAATCATGCATTCGATCTTATCCCCCTTCGGGATTTTAATTACCACACCAGCTCCTCCTACGCGTTTATTAGAAGATCCATCCATGTGGATGCTCCACTGCTTAGCGATCTCTGCCCCCTTACCTTCAGCTTGAGTAAATTCGGCAATGAAATTGGCCATAGCTTGTCCCTTTATCGTGGTTCGCGGGCGGTACTGTATATCAAACTCACTCAGTTCTATCGCCCATAAAGTCATCCTTCCAGCTGCCTTCAGACTACTCATTGCTCTTCTTAAGGGTTGATCCGTCAAGACTATAATGGTATGCGCCTGGAAATAAGGCTTGAGCTTTTGCGCCACTATTACCAGCACGAAGGCTAATTTCTCCATGTGGGGGTACCTCTCTTCTGCTCCTCGGAATGCCCGGCTTATGAAGTAGATGGGTCTTTGGGATCCACTTTCCTCTTTTACCAAGGCCACGCTTACTGCCACTTACGAAACAGCTAAGTAGAGGTAGAGTTCTTC
Source organism: Quercus suber (assembly GCF_002906115.3). NCBI lineage: Eukaryota > Viridiplantae > Streptophyta > Magnoliopsida > Fagales > Fagaceae > Quercus > Quercus suber. The sequence continues at coordinate 614,796 of NW_027069642.1, read as the reverse complement.
CCCTGGTTCGGATGGGCTGAGCAATGGTGGGAATGAAAGTACTTCTTTAAATCTTCGAATGCCTTTTAGCACTCGTTTGTCCATTCAAATGACTTTCTGAGAGTGCGGAAGAATGGTAGACACTTGTCCGTCGCTTTCGAGACGAACTTGTTTAACGCCGCAACCTTGCCGTTCAAGCTCTGCAACTTCTTAACCGTCTTCGGCGAGTCTAACTCTATTATAGCCTGTATCTTTTCTAAGTTAGCCTCTATACCCCTTTGGGATACCATGAATCCCAAGAATTTCCCTGCCGTCACTCAGAATACGCACTTGCTTGGGTTTAGCTTTATGTTATATGAGCGGAGAGTATCGAATGTCTCTCAGAGGTCGTCTAGGTGATCATCTTCATGCAGGCACTTCACTAGCATGTCATCAACATAGACTTGCACGTTCCTCCTAATCTAGTGTGTGAACATTTTGTTCATCAGCCTTTGGTAAGTTACCCCCGCGTTCTTGAGCCTAAACGGCATTACCCTAAGCAAAAAAGTCCTTGGCTAGTGACAAATGAAGTTTTCTCTTGATCAGCCTCCTTCATCTTGATTTGATTGTAGCCCGAAAAGGCATCCATGAAGCTTAGAAGCTGGTATCTCGCCGTCAAGTCCACCAAAGTGTCTATCCGAGGTAGTGGGTAGCTGTCTTTTAGGCACGCCCTGTTGAGGTCCGTGAAGTCAACATACATTCATCATTTTTCGTTAGCCTTCTTTACCATGACTACGTTTGCCAGCCAATCAGGGTAGTACACTTCTCAAATAAAATCTGCTTCTAGCAGCTTCCTGACCTCTTATCCTATCGCTCTGTCCCGTTCTTGTGCGAACAACCGCTTCTTCTGTCGGACGGGAGAGGATTCGAGGTTCACATTCAAACTATGAACTATGACTAAAGGGTCAATTCCGGGCATATCCTCGTGGCTCTAGGCGAACACGTCTTGATTCATTCTAAGAAAAGTTGCGAGTGCTTGACGTATCGGCTGGCTGGCCAATGTCCCTACTCTGATTATCCGCTCGGGTCTCAACTCATCGAGAGTTATTTCTTCTAGTTCTTCAACCAACTCTGATGTGGTCCGTTGCTCTTCTATGCACATAGTCTGTTGGTGATCTTCCATCTCCAGCATGGCAATGTAGCATTCGCACGCAACCACCTGATCTCCTCGTAACTTGTCGACCCATACTCCGTAGGGAATTTGATCATTAGGTGGTATGTCAATGTCGTTGCCTTCCACGAGTTGAGGGTGGGTCGTCCGATAATAGCATTATAAGCAGACGAACAGTCAACTACAAGAAATGTAACATCCTTAGTGATCTACTGAGGATAGTCGCCAACTATCACCGAGATCGTGACCAAGCCCAATGGGAATATTCTTGTTCCTCCAAAGCCTACCAACGGGGAGCTCGTTGGTACCAATCTGTTCCTGTCGATTCCCATTTGCTGGAATGCCAAGTAGTATAAGATGTCTGCCGAGCTGGCATTGTCAATTAACACCCGATGAACATTTAGTCCCCTACACGTATACTGACAACAAGCGCATCGTCATATGGATGATGCAGACATCGTGCATCTTCTTCTGAGAATCTAATGATGGGGCTTTCCCTCCGTGCTATCTTAGGTACAGAGCCCGCCAGCTGGACATACTAGACCATCCTAAGGTAGGTTTTTCGAGCCTTTTTGGATGAGCCACTAGTCGCAATGCCTCCCATAATCATTCTTATGTCTCCCACGGGGGGTCTTGGACGCTCATTATTCCGTCGGGGGGCCTGCTCATGTGGATTTGAATCCATTCTCTTCTTGCTAACAAACTTCTGCAACTTACCTTGTTTGATGAAGGCCTCAATCTACTGTTTTAAGTCATAGCAATTGGCCGTGTCATGACCGTGGTCTTGATGGAAGAAGCAATATTTGTCTTTAGAACGCCTATTTGGATCACTCTTCAGCTTTCCTGGAAACTTTAGAGTCTCCTTGTCCTTGATTTGCATTAGGACTCGATCTAATGGGTTATTTAATGGCGTGAAGCTTGTAAACCTTCCTCCCAAGGGCTTAGGGCACCTTTCATCCCTTCTGTCCTCTGTTCTTGGTTTCTTCTATCTTTGGTCCTACCGTGTATCTTCTTGTCGCTCTCTCTTCCTGGGCTTTTCTTCCTGAGCCAGCAATGCATCCTCCGCATTCATGTATATGGTGGCTCTATAAAGTACTTCTGACATGGTCTTTGGGTCGTTTTTTTATAGAGAGAACAAAAATTTACCCTTTCGCAATCCGTTGATGAAGGCTGCAACCAATATCTTGTCATCAGCTTCATCTATTGAAAGCATTTCCTTATTGAAGCGGGTTATGTAGGATCTTAACGTCTCATCCTCTCGTTGCTTGATGCTCATCAAGCATGCCATGGACTTCCTGTACCTGTGTCCCCTTATGAAGTGTGAAGTAAACTTAGCACTCAGTTCCTTGAAAGTGCTAATGGAGTTCGGCATCAATCGACTGAACCATATCCTCGCAAGACCCTTTAGCGTTGTAGGGAAGGCCCTATACATGATTTCTTCTACCACCCCTTAAAGATGCATCAAGGTTTTGAAGGTCTCTAGGTGATCTAAAGGATCCTTGACTTCATCGTAACTCTCTATCTGTGGCATATGGAACTTATGTGGTAGGGGAAAGGAATTGACGGGGGTGGTAAAGGGAGAGTCGGTCCGGTTGACTAGATCGTCCAGATCATTGGACACTCGTCCTTTGAAGGCGTTCATCATGACCTCCATCTGTTCCTTCATTGCCTGCAT
>NW_027069642.1:604492-606992 GCF_002906115.3 Quercus suber | reverse complement strand
TGTTTGATGCTTCGCCCCTGGAAGACATAATTTAAACTACAAAAAAATGTTAGAAATAATTCCTCACAACACTCCCTCACGTGTTTACACTCAAATTATGTCACTCACACTCGTGTTTCACTCTTAAATTGGCTTTTCCCGATATTAGTCTCACACTCTCTTGCCTTTTTTCACTTGTAGCTTCCCCTTTTTAGTTCTATTTAAACTAATAAACTTGATCAAGAAATCCAACTTGCATTATTTAAACTTATACCAATAGTAAGAAAATATGACAGAAACACTAAATCAAAGGAAGAGGAAAAAAGAAAATAATATTTTGGTCTGAGAGAATTGAAACTACAATCAATATATATATATATATATATATTTTTTTTTTTCTATTTCCATTTTTTCTTTCTTTCTTTCTGGGAGCTTGGTGCACGATTTTAACCTAATGCACGTCACAAAATAAGAACGAGGAATAAAGAACACAAAAGAAACAAGACAGGATGATAACAGGAAACAAAAGATAAAGGGAAAGAAAACTGATTTTAGAACCTGTGCTCTGATACCAAATGATGCGAACCTCAATCGACACGCTTTGAGACCTAACAAAAATATAAGAATACTTGCCCTCGAAAATTAAAATTCAGATTTTTGATAGAAACCTTGACCCAACGTTTATAATCGAAACGCAAACCAAAGGTATAAGTGTAACATCTTGACCCAATGATTATAATTGAATCACGAACCAAATGTATAAAGTTTGAACGCCACAAGGAAGAATCCTTGATAAGTTCACAGTTCTTGAAGAACCAAAAGAATGGCAAAGCCTCACCTTTTCTGATTTTTATTCAATAATCTCCCTATTACAATGAGTGCATGCTATTTATAAGACATGACTGAAAATAGAAAATATAAAAAACGTACTAAATAATAAAACCCTAAATAAAAGTTGATTTGGTCTGAAATTAGCAGATCCAAAATAGGAAAAATAGCTAAAAACGTTCTAAATAATAAAAGCCTACAATTAAGGTAGATCTAGTCCAAAATTAGATGCTCCAAACTAGGAAAAATATCTATTAATTGATATGGAGCTGAAAAATCAATCAACCATTAATCCACGCCATAAATCATGCCCAATTAGGCCAGATTAGCCCTCAATAGCTTGGATTAAATTTATTACGCTTTTATCTTCCTTTGGGCCAAGCTTGGAATGTCCTCTGTTAGAATAAACCCAAATCTCTTGAATCAGCCCATTAAGTGCTTCATTGATCTTCTTGGATCTTGCTTTAGTAATAGGCCCAATTGGAACATGCAATGGGTTCTTGAATGCTTGTTGATTTTCATCATTAGGGTATTGGGGTTCTTATAGTAGTCAAAAGTTGACATCTTTTACTTGGAGTCGAAATCCTTTCCTTGTAGAAATTCTTTTAAGGAGCCCAAAACGTGATGGACAAGTCTTTTCCTTATAGAGAAGATTTTCATTAATGCGCGCAACTTCTAGAACCCTCTTTCCGCTAGGATTCTATTTTCCTTGAGATACTATGTGCGCGCCGCAAGTATTCCCATCTAGGGATTCTGTATGACACGTGGCAAATAGATCCGTCTAAGTTGTATCCATTGATGATGGATTTGTCCCCAAAAGATCTTACACACAACGGGCCAATCCGTCTTCGACCCATGGATGAGGAACCGCCCAGCCCACTTCGCAAGGACCCGTCAACTTATATTTCGCCTCTTCATGATATAAGAAAAAATAGAGAAGGGTTGCAATACTTGTAGCATGTTACCTAAAATTTGAAGATCATAGCCAAAAATTGAATCACTTGTAACTGCAAGCATGTTAGTAAGAGTTATGACTTTGGTAATAAGTTTTCATGGATAATTAAAAATACCTCCATTAACATTAACATAAGATGAGAATTGAGTAGTAATACCTTTTGGCGAGGTCTTGCATGCCAAAAGTGCATCCTTTTTGGGCTATTATTGTGAACAACAATTTGTATAATGAGTAAAATCAATAAAAAATAATTTGTATATCCTATGTAAAACGAAGCAAAGATCAAATTGAAAGCAGGAAGAAATTTTATATAAAAATATGTCTCATTATAAAATGAAAACCACTTTAAAAAAAAAATTAAAAAAGCTTACTTGAAAAGAAAATAAAAATCACACATCCATTAGCATCGTTGAGGCTTTCATTACTTACCTAGCATCGTGATTGAAGTTTTGTATTTTCATTCAAAGTCACACCTATATTATATAGGTGTTAGATACATCGTATAGAAGTTTGATTGAAAAAAGGCCTCCAACTCTTCATGCCTAATGTTTTTAAAGAATTGTAAGTCTATCTATAATTCCTCTTATGCACAAATACTCTTGCATTGTTTTCGTGGTGTGAGTGGGCAAATTTGTATGATTATAATTTTGTGATATGGATTACATCTTGTAGGATTATCCTTTTTGTTAAATCTTATCCCTTAATCAAGAGTTTTGTAGTTTGATGTTCTAATAAAAT
>NW_027069642.1:601574-603346 GCF_002906115.3 Quercus suber | reverse complement strand
TTACTTCAAAAAACTGGCAAAACCACGGTAGAAACGTGTTAAATTGCAAAAATACTACACCAAAACCATTAATATGTACGACACGCTCCCATAATACCCATTAAATTGCAAAATTACCCGGCTAAAACAATTGAAATTGCCAGTAAAAAAAATTAAAATTCTAAATTGACCCCCAAAAAACCAATAATAAATTGCCTAAAAACCCCTTAAAAAAACCAATTTAACGGCCAAATGGCCACTAAATTCCACTCAATTGCAAAAGCCTCGCTACCAAATTCATTAATATACGACCTAAAACCTATTAAATCAATCAATCATCAATATATATATATATATATATATAATAGCAGAAGCTAAGAGAAAGTAGATTCCTATAATTAAGGAGGTGCTGATAAATAGAATAACTGCCTATCTAAAATTCAAACACGTTTAAGTTGAAAAGCGATAAATTACATTATTTGGTAAAGTTACACACTATTTAAAATTGATAAATAAAAATGTTTGACTATTTTAAAACACTGTTTGGGAGCCCTTGCTATAAAAGGAAACTAACCGCTTAAAAAAAAAAAATTGCTTCACGGAGAAAGGAGAGAGAGATTGAGAGAAAAGAGAGACAGAGAAATAGAGAAGCAGAGATAGAGAGAAGGGCGCCACCAAATCTTCTGTCATCATCGTAAGGGCGCCTTCCGTTTCTCCTATTTAGATACTTTCTTTTCGCTTCCTTTTCAATTTTTTTAACGCCGATGCTTGCAATCCAAAGATAGAGAAGGAGGAAAGAATAAACCTTGCAATACAAAGACGAGAAGAAGACAGACATTGAGAGAACTACCATTGATAAGTTTTTCTTTTTTTTTTCATTCTTTCTTAGATCTGGGTACAGGTATGAAATATGAATTAGTTTTGAGAAATTTGGTTGGATTGATTTTTATTTAGGTATTTGGGTAAAATTAGGTTTTGATTTAATTTTTTGAATTTTGGAGTTATATATGATTTAGGTTTGGAGAGGGCAAAAACAGAGAAATAAGAGAGAAGGAGAGAGTTCTCCATTCCCATTTATTTTTTCAATTTCTTGGGTTTTGTTTTGTCGATTATTGTTTTTTTGGTTAGTTCCTGTTTGGCAGGTTTTTTTTTTCTTCGTTTGCCACTAAAATTAATTTCTGATTTTTCTTTTCTTCTTTTTCTTCTGTTTCCCCCTCTAGTTGCAGAATATCGTTTCCCTGTGCTAGATAAAAACATTGGGACTTCTGCAATAAAAGAATTAAAAGGTACAATTAGATTTTAATTTCTTTAGTTCTTACTAGAATTAAGATCCTTAATGAATGCAAAGATTGAAGTGTTCTCTTTACATTTGAACTCACATGACTCAATTTGGATTGTGACTTATCATGTTTAAATAAGAAAAAAATTGTCTTTTACTATATGTTTGTTTGATGTTTTGGAATTACTTTCAAATTCCTTAGTGAATAATTTTTGGTCCATTGGTATGTTGTTGAGACCCAACAGTTGTGTTTTTTAAAGCAAGAGGAATTGAATAACACAATCCAAAAAAATTTAGAAGAGTCATGAAAGTTGGTACTAAAGACATAGAAAAAAGGGGAAATCGAAATGTTACATTATGATGCTTCTGTAATTACTCATTTGAAGTTCAAACCAGATTCAAACAATTGGTTTGTGGTTTATAGCATTTCTATTTTTACTGATTGTGTGTTTCCCTGTACCCGTTTTTTAAATTTTGGTTTGTATTGTCTTTCATTCCAGTTTTTGGTATTTGT
>NW_027069642.1:599242-601267 GCF_002906115.3 Quercus suber | reverse complement strand
AAAAATAGTTTCAAAACATATTCCATCATTACATATGTGAACATTGGGTATTTTGTAATTAATTATTAGCTTTTCTCCATTAGCCTGAGTTAATCTTTTAGACGATTTTTCATAATACTTTAAAGGTATTAGTCCTTCTTGTATACAATTCATGTCAGCACCTAAGTCTATTAAAGTAATTTCTGTCAAAGAAAACTCTTTATTATTTACTAAAGTGATTTCTGTATGCCATTTTAGAAAAATTACTCTGTCAATCAAACTCAAGAAATTCTATCTATTGTTATCATTTTTTGAAACGTCTTTTTCTAATGAAGAGGGGTCTATCATGGGTTTAGAAAATTCTTTTAAATTTATTATTTCTGCAATATTTTGTTCATCTATGTCTGTGGAATTATCTTCTTTAATTTCTTTAATGAGATGGGTTCAAGTTACACATTGTGTAACTCCACAAGAGTTACACATTTTATACATCGTAGATTGCTAAGAAGTCTAATGGTTACAAAATCATTTTAATCAATGTCATCTTTAAAATTAATTGCTTTCCATATTAGCTAACCTAATTAACTTAAGAGAATATTATATTATTTTCCTTTCTACTTTCTTTCTCACTTCTAATTAATTCATCCCTAACTTTGCACAAGTGCCTATTCTCAACATTCTTAAGTTGCAGATTTTATTTTTCTTGCACAAGAAAGATAGCCTCTTCTTTTCATCATTCTTTGTTATTGTTAACTACAATGTATTAGATGCTTCTAAGAATCTTACAGTGACCCACCACTCAAATAATCTCTCTCTCTCTCTCTCTCTCTCTCTCTCCTTATCAACGTTTGTCATCTTGGCAAGTTCTGAAAAATTTGGTAACAATAGTATTCAATTGCTAAGCAACTAGCCGTTACTACATATATCACTAGCCTCGAATAGAAACTTTAATGCTAAAGCTAGAGAAGTCTGGCCCATCTAGAGAATTCGCAATCAAGATGGTCGATCTAGTTCAACAAAGGAGGCGGGCAGAATTATCATTCCATGACGTTGGACTTGGACAGAAACATGTCGTATCTATCTTAAAATAACAAAGAACATTGAAGTGGTGGGTCACTGCAAGATTCTTAGAAGCATCTAATACATTTTAGTTAACAATAACAAAGAATGACGAAAAGAGGAGGTTATCTTTCTTTTGCAAGAAAAATAAAATCTGCAACTTAAGAATGTTGAGAATAGGCACTTGTGCAAGGTTAGAGATGAATAAATTAGGAGAGAGAAAGAAAGTAGAAAAGAAAATAATATAATATTCTCTAAAATTAATTAGTTTAGCTAATATGAAAATCAATTAGTTTTAAAGATGACATTGATTATAATGATTTTCTAACCATTAGATTTCTTAGAAATCTACGGTGTATAAAAGGTGTAACTCTTGTGGAGTTACACCCACTCAGGTATAACTTGAACCCATCTCTTCTTTAATTTCTTAGTTTACTATTTTTGTTTCTATCATTAAATCTTGTAGAGTTACTGGTTTTATGTTTGTTCCATCTTGTTTCGTTTTTGTCTTTTCTTTCTTATCTTTTTCTTTCTTAGCTTTTTCTCCTTTTCCACATTTCATAACATGGTGTCCATATTTCCTACACTTAATAGAAGCAATAGGTATGTCTATAGAAGTTTTCAATTTTAGTAAATAGCATTATTTTTATCTTTTAGGTGATTAGGTAGCTAGATTATCTATCAATTTCATTATTATGTCTTTTTGTTTCCTTTTTCTTTTATTGACTTTGAGTGAGTTGGTTGATTTTAGTTCTTCCTTTTTCGTTACTTGGTCTATTTCTTTCTGTTTAACGTTAAACATTTCCGTTAATTCCAGGGGCGTAGCCAGAAAATTTTACTTGGGGGGGCCGAATTGTAGTATTGATATATTAACCATAGTTGATATTGAATACAAAATTATTAACTTTGATATATTGTTATATTTTTAAATATTAATGAACATACAAAAATTATATAGTTTATTATAGACAAATACAAAAAAAAAAA
>NW_027069642.1:557613-584991 GCF_002906115.3 Quercus suber | reverse complement strand
TTTCTTGACTGTACCTCCATGTTGACTGAAGATTTGGGGTTCTTAATGAGGGAGTTGTTAATGGGTTGGCTACTCTGAACCTACCTGAAATACAAATTGGAAATCTGCAAACTACAACCACTAGATCTGTAATGCATCGCAAAGATTGCATGGATCTAGACAATCCATGCATTTTGATCCCACATGAGTCCCGTGGATTTTATTTAGGCTCCACCTAGTGGATGGTTTGTAGAACTCCCACATAAAAGACCTGATCTTGTGGGAACCTGTCACAACCCAAACTCAATCAAACAATTGGTTCTTATGAGTCACAGAGATGCAACCATATTCTTGGGCACATTTCTGTTCATGCATGTCCTGCCATGATGGGAAAGTGTTGTATCTGACATGAATTCTCTCTCCTTCAAAGTGTTCAAGTTACTTGGTATGATCCATGTCATTGTGTCTGTCCCAGCATCTAGGCTTGAATCCTTTTTTGGTTCAGTAGAGCACTAGCTTAGCACTAAAGCATTTGTTTTCTACCCTACAGAATCTCTGTTCATTTAAAATGTCAGTAAACCGCATGTAGTGCATACAACTAATATTTGGACTATAGAAGAGGTTCAGGCATATTTAAGTTGTTACAGCAGTTCTTCGTTAATCCTGTGTTATTACTTTTATGGTTCAATTAGTTAAAATTGAACTATAATTGTGACCTACACTTTGTGTCATTTTTTTAATTGCCATTCATCATTTCAGAGCTACAAGGAATTAACAGGAACTGCATGGAGCCTCACTTACTTTGTCAGCTTCTACTTAATAACTGTGTTATTGCTTTTAAATTTGGTAAGTTTTATTAACTTTTGCTCCATTTATTTTCCAACCATGTTGCCTATATTTTTTTAAAATTAATAAGTTACACAAGCATTTAGTGTGGTCTGAACCCACTACAAGAGAAGGAGGTGCCATTTGAGCTAAAGCTTATTGGCCCTTTCTCCAAGTATTGTAGAAGCAAAATGCTGCCAATTGATTTTTTTACAATTTATGAGGTAGAGCAACTTTGTTTCTTGAATAAGATGCTTCAGAAATAGATTTTCAGTAATTGACTAAAACAAAGTTGAAATATGTCATTACAATTTTGTTTGCTAAAATTTCAAATAGAGAGTGACAGTAATTACCTTTATGTATGAAGCATTCATACATAGTAACTTCACAAGGGTCAGCCCATAACAAAGAACAGTTTTGGTTTGGCTATGTGAGGGGCCTTGATTCCATCCTAAAGATTTTACATGTGACTCCAGACAGGGTTGTTGAGAATGACTTACTTTTAACATTTTAAGGATTTTCTTATCGGGAATTTGGAATATGAGATGCCTTTGCTGTTGTGGCATTGTTGTCTTAATCTTAAATTTATTTGTTTAGTAAATGAAGAAGCTCTACTTGGAAAAGATGCCCCTTTGCTTAATGTGGGTAATTTTGAGAGAAAGAAACAATTATACATTTTAATGATATTGAGCTCTCGGTTATCGATCTGATATCATTATTTTTTAGGCAGTTGTAGTTTGAATTGGGCTTTAGAAGCATGATCTAACGTAGAGTTTATTTATTCTACTTCTTTTAGGTTGCAATTTTTGTGAATTGTATTGCTTTTGGTTTGCTTTATAATGTCCTGTTGACATGATGTGTTCCTCTTTTCAAAACAATTGTGTATTAATTACCCAAACAAACAAAGATTAACTTTAGAGTTTGTTTTTCATGTAATTTCAGATTGTAGCTTTTGTATTGGAGGCATTCTTTGCTGAAATGGATCTCGAGTCATCAGAAAATTTTGAAGAACAGGATAAGGTTGGTAGCTGTTCTGCACTTATTACTACAATAGAAAATTAAAGTTATGCAGCCAGGTCCATCTCTTGAAAATGTGAGCATGATGCAGATATATGATTTCCCTTTCACTTAAGAAAATTACATAAATCCTCCTATAATTCTAGGGTGATTCTCAAATTAACTCTTGAGTTTCTCATTCCATCAATATCCACCCTTTAGTTTCAAAATTGTTGCAATCTAGATCTTCATTGAGGTTTAATTAACTAGAGATACTGGAAATTCAAGCAAACTGCACTTGGGAGCTATTTGGGGGCTAAAGGCCTTTCACATGAACGATAAAATGACAGTACAAACTTACAAAATGATGGCATCTTCATTAAATTGTGTTTATTGATTAGATTTTACATATAAATAAACCGTTTTCTGAATTTTGTTTTGTGCCAAAATACCATCTGCAACTCTTGTGTAGAATATTTATTGCTTAGATAAATTCTGAGTACAACTTATATGGATTTCCATTATTTTTAGTTAACAAATTCAAAGACTTACTAAGAGCACATTGTAACACTTTTAAGATTATATGGTTGACATTAGTGCAATCAAAACTTTTAGGTTTAGTTTGATGCTAATACCAAGCTCTGGGGTTTATTTTGTAATTATCTATAAATATATTTTGAAAATTGTTTGATTATCATGTTACTGGGTTGTGAAGTCCTATAATTGGTTAAGATGAAGACACAACTCAAGAAAAAAAAAATATATTGCATCATTATTTGATTTTAGCAACTAACTTATCATTTTCAGGTTTTCATTAACTATCTGACTAATCAATTTTAAAAGAACGTTTTTTTGAAAAGTTACACGGGTTGTAGTGCATACAAGCTCAGGATACCTCTTGATTTGCCTCCTACTGATTTGGATTATTAATCCACTTGTATGACAATGCTGCAGAGATAATGCAGGCAATTCAAAAGTTTTAAAATTGAAATTGCAATTATTTCCTAAGTCAGGTTGTTTTGCATGTTGCTCAAATCTTCAATGATGTTAATAGGACCGTGTTAGGTTATCTATTCAGGCTTCAGAAATGATTAAGATGGAAGTTTTCCCACATTGCTCAGCATTGCCATATATATGTTCTGAAAGTTACTTGATATCTATATATTTGCAAAACAAAATTGGCAGAGCAATGGCTTCTTTGCTTTTTATTAGCAATAGATAAAATCATTATTGTTATCCACAGAACTTATCACCTCCATTAGAATTAATTTCCTAAACTAATCATCTGTTGTTATTAATAGGAGCCTTTTTTTTTTATACTTTTTTTTACCATCATACATTTAAACTGCGCCAACCCTCAATATTTGAAATGAAATCTTATTGACCATAGTTAGAGTTTTTCTTGCTTTGAACTGGTTGTTGTTTGTGGTAGTCTTTCTTTATTGTCACCATAGTCTCCAATGTTTTTGATCCCCTCATTAGTTTATACTTGTAGTTCTATTGAAAATATTCAAATGGTATAATTATTTTATTACCTTTTCAATCTAGGAAGTACAAGGCAGAAAGGATCGTCGACGATCTGTTGGGTATGTATGGTGAACTTGTTTAAAGATTTGGAAAGCTCTATTTGCATCCATTTTTGGCCGTTAACAGCTACCTTGTCTTGTTCTTTTGGCTTGGTGCAGTACAAAATCACGGAGCCAGAGGGTTGATCTCCTTCTTCATCATATGTTGAGTGCAGAGCTCGATAAAGATCCCCCCAACCCATAGATTTGCTTCATTCCACCTGTGGTAACTGAACTAGACCTCACAAAATCTTTTTACCAAGATTTGATCGCTTTATAAGACTGAAAAGTGACATTTTGTTTTCCCATTGGATTTGCTATTGTGAATTACAGGTTAGAACTTCACAAATTTCTCATTGTAACTCTGTTTTTGATAATTTTTTGCTTTCCATTGCAACAGCTAACCTGTTACCATTTTATGTCTTTGTGAACTATAGAGAAAAATTCTGAAGTTGTTTTGCCCTTGCTTCGGGGTATTTAGCCTTTACTCTTTAGTGGTTAGCAAAGCAAAAGAATTGTTTCAAGTGACTTGTCCCGGAAGGAACCATGCAATTGCTTTAAATAGAGAGCAGCAGACACACTCTTTGTTTTTCATGCCATTGGTACCAGGTTCTCCTTTTTGGCAGGCAGCTTAATTTCTGTTAGCCTACACAGCTTATGTTCTCCAAAAGCACCCACTCCCCCCACACCCCTTTTTTTTTTTTTTTTTTGGGGGTACAGAGTTTGATTACAAGAAGTTGTGCAGCTACATTTTGTTTTTGTTATAGTTTTATATTGTATTATTGTTTGTACATGTGAGGAAAGTATATTTAGTGGTGGAAGGGATTATTGTTTCAACTTTTGAGGGTAAACTACGCAAAGCCTATAAACAATAGAGGGAAAGGAAATTCACATAATGCCATGTGCGGATGCCACAGCATTTTTTGTATGCCTATATTATGCTATCCAGCATCTTAATCTTATTTTATTTTAATGCAAATTATAAAGTGGGCTGTCTAACTTTTTGGAAAATGGTCCAACTTCTTATATATTCAAAGATGTTGTGCTTGATCCATTATTCACTAACTGAGCTATATAATTTTGGTTTTAAAAATAATTAATGGTTTATTATATCATGTCAAACCCATGATGAGGGCCTTAGAGCATCTCTAGCAATACATGTATATCCAAAATATTAGCTATAATAGAGAATAGGACCCAAAAAAACTACTCCAACAACTTTTCTAGATCCAAATTTTTTTTTGGATTATGAACAGTAGCCCATCAAGTCTGATGGGCTATTGTACATTAGCTATTAAATTTGTTGGGCCGATCTCTCCTCCTCTCTCTCTGTTTTTTCTCTTATGTGAAGAGTAGATGTTGTTGGAAGGTTCTTGAGGAGAAAAATAAATAAAAGAAGGGGGATAGAGGACACGTGTGTCCGTGTGGAGGAGAATGAAATGAAAGAATAAAAAATAATATAAAAAAAAAATCCTAATTGAGAAATTCTATCACAATATTTTCACAATAAATTTTAAATAACAGATTATTATTAATTAATATTGGCAAGAAAAAAAATTTTCAGTGGTGAATTCAAATTAGAACTAGTAACAACTTTTCACGTAAATTTTGTTGTGAAAGTATTGTGTAAAATGTTGTGGATGTAACACTTCTCATTTAAAAATATAGTTGTTAAAAAAAGAATAAATGATGATAAAAAAGGAATAAAGAATGAATGAAAAAATAATATTTTAATGAGATAAAGAATGAGATAGAGAATCTGTTGGAAGTGTATTTGAAAAAGTAGGTAGATAAAAGTTAAATATCACTGTTTATTCTCTAAACAATACAAAAATCTACTGAATCTACGAGAGATGCTCTTATAAAGCTTGTAGCTAGCTGATGTGGTAATATTTCCAATTATACGATATTTTGGCTATATGAGAAGAACTGAGCCCGCCACTGCATCATTTGGGTTGTAGGAATCTCTCTAGGAACTAAGTGCTTGGTGGAGTAGGGAAAAGGCAAGGGTTTGAGCTGAGCTGCAGAGGCAGCATATTTAGCATGTAAATCGTTTTTTTATTTATAAAAAACTCCGAAATTCTATTTTATATTCTTGGCTTCCTTTTCTCTTTTAAATTATTTAAAAGAGGAATTTTTACATTTTTTTTTTTTAGCCACTAGAGGAAATTGACTCCATGAGATTAGAGGCGTTTTTATACTATTGGAAGGGGCCAACGCATTATTGTCAATTATTAGTAAATTAGTGGAATTCCTTCACGTTCACTACACCACACAAGGCTTGGAGCATCAATTGTTTAAAAAAAAAAAATTGTAGGTTGATATGAAGGTTAGCATCTACTTTTGAAATGAAATGACTCCATTTGTTGAAATTTTCTTTTTTGCATATCCGTATTTTGTAGGACGATTAAGAGAATCTATAGGCACCAACTCCTAGATCTCATGATTTATCAATAAAACATCTTAGGATAACTAGCTAAAAGAATCTACATTATGTTGACCTTTGTCTTAAACTAATAAATCTTGATGCTTCAATAACAGTAATTTAACCTATAGTTTTAGAGGAGGGCTTTAGGTCCAGTGCATCCAGTGTAGTGGATTTGATGGGATATTGCCACATGGCACTTCTTGGACACATGGTAGCATCTTATCGGGTCCAGTATACAGGACACTAGACCCAAACAAAACCCTAATTTTCTAATTGTTTGCAATTTGAACTCTTAATAGGTCTATTTCTACTAAAAAGTAAAGATAATAATAAATATATATATATATATATAAAACACTATCTAGAAATTTACAATCTCTATATGTGAATGGTGGGTAATATTATATCGCTAAAATCATAAAATGTTTACAAAAAGCCTAAAAAAATAATAATAGAGTAACACAATTTAATCAAGATGTCATTGTTCTTGTTTAGTACATATGTGTCGAGTCTTTTAATATAAAAACAGATTTTGTTAATGAATTCCCTAAGGGTAGTGTATAAGGCTCAAAATATATTTGAAGTCAAATTTTTTGAGCCTTCAAATCTATCCCTTACTAATATTTATATATAGAAAATAAGAAAAAAATTTGACTTCAAATATATTTTGAGCCTTATAAGTTTCAACCTCTAATAGGAAGATGACATGTAAGAAATCAATTCCTTAAAAAAAAATTAAAAAAAAAAAAGAAAAAGAAAAAGAGGAATTTATCCAAATCATAACTATCGAAAGCTCCCTAACAAGATTATTGCAAGTTTGAATTCAAGTTTAATATCAGAATCACCTTCCACCTTTAACTTAAACTTGAGAACCAAAAAAAAAAAAAACCATTTCATGCATGAAAATTAAAAAAAACCATATGTAATTTTGTGCACTTACGTAGTTAATTATATAAAAATGGATGTAAATTCTGATGCAAAAGTGGTCGACGCAGCCATCAGCAACTACGTGAAAGAATCAACTGAGAAGATAGAGAAGGTGGAGATGGGGCAGTCCGTGACATACCGTGTGATCGGAGGTGACTTGAGGAGGATGTACGATCCATATAGGGTCACCTTCACATTCATTCATGTGGAAGGAAAAGAGAATGAGATGTGTCTCGCTGGATGGAAGGCTGAGTTTGAACCACTCACTCCAGAAACGCCTCCACCATTGAAGGCAAGAGATGCTGCTCTAGGATTTCTCAAGTGACGCAGCCATCAGCAACTACGTGAAAGAATCAACTGAGAAGATAGAGAAGGTGGAGATGGGGCAGTCCGTGACATACCGTGTGATCGGAGGTGACTTGAGGAGGATGTACGATCCATATAGGGTCACCTTCACATTCATTCATGTGGAAGGAAAAGAGAATGAGATGTGTCTCGCTGGATGGAAGGCTGAGTTTGAACCACTCACTCCAGAAACGCCTCCACCATTGAAGGCAAGAGATGCTGCTCTAGGATTTCTCAAGTGGTTTGAGAAGTTTGAGCTAACCTGCTAGCTACAAATTAGCTTAGCGCTAGGTCAATACATGAGCTATATATGGTGAATAAGAATAATAAGATGGGGATGCTGTGTGTTTCTTTATATATTGAAGTCAAATTAGGATATATTGTATGTCAAAATTTATGAATGTGGATCAGTCAATGATTACTTGGGATTTCACGTACGGTTGTTAAGTTTGTATTTGTGAATACATATATATCATACAAATGACTATATGAGTTTGTAATTCAAGCTTGACAAACCCAAATAACGAATAGATATTCTATGTTTGGGCTTCTGATAATAATTGAATTGATATCCTTTTTTTTTTTTTTTTGGTATCTAAGTGATCATAGTGTAAGAGTGAGGACCCGGGGGTCCTAGAGGTTGAATTTGGATCAAATTTGAAGATATGCATTTTAAATCAAGTATAAAAAATTTCCATTCCAATTAGGCTTACTCAATTATTCCTCCACCCACTTGCCCTATTGCCTACAATCCATGTAGACAACTCTCTAATCCCTTTAAATCCCCATTTTTGTGACGGAGCAAGAATTTTGAATTGGAAAATTTTAAAGGGTACTACAAGTTTTACTAAAAAAAAAAAAACTGAAAAACTTATGTGACAATGAACATTATTGTTGCAATTTTAACAACATAATAAATAGATGTTTAATTAATTTTTGTAAATGGTAACATATCAATTTATAAAATTTATGAAGTAAAATTTGTAACATATCTTGCGTTACTCAATCAAATCTATTTGGTCCAAAAGGTACGGGCCACATGTATTGAAGTTGCTTGAGTAATTATTCCAAGAACAACACACCATTCTTGCACATAATATTGGATCCCAATAATAAAATCTATGATAGTATATATGAGAGCATGGTGTGGTGTGATTTTATTTTTATTTTTATAATTTATAATTATTATAATTTAGTCTTTTATCTCCATCCAAAATTTTATCCTTTTATTTTGATTGGATAACGAAACAAGATACATATAAAAAGGATCTAGGAGGCAGCCTGAAGGCAAGACATCCCACAATCACTAGCTGTTGCTTTTTAGCCTTGACATCCCTATGAGCGGACAGGGAGCTTCAACAAGCTCCAGTGAACTACTCATCAGGAAACCTATTATAGAGAAAACTGAGTGGAAACTTTCTCGTTGGATACATTTAATATTTGTTGAAAACGGAGAGACATAATTAATGCTTTTTGACTTTTCTTTTTGGGCGCGTAATATACGTGGTCGAGGGCCGCGTTGCTTGTACAGTCAAACTCAAATACATACAAACGGGCCTTAGTGCTTAAATAGAAGGGAACATCGATGGGCCATATGTAAAGGAAGCAGCTGGGCCCACGGGGCCATCTTATTACATCAATTTAGAACAATCTAACAAAATTTGTGGGCAAAATTTAATTCGAGGGTTACTTATAAAAATATCAAAGTTTAGATGATAAGAAGTCAGATGCAAGTAGTTCAAGATGAGTTTGCTGAAGAATAAATGAAGACATATGCTCAGGCAGAGAGGCAGAGCATCAGGCAGAGAGGCAGAGCATTAAAACAGAGTATTAGCAGCTTTGTGAATGAACTTACTAATTCACTAAACGACTACTACATCAGCTACGACCTGTAGTTTAGTTTCAGATTAGTTATTTGTTATGTATTGACACATGTAAAGTGATGATTGGATGTAGATAGTTAATCAGCATATTACGGAGGTAGTTTAGAGTTAGTTGTTTTGATTTCCTTTGTTAAATCAGCTATATAAACTCTTGTATATCATTTTGTTAAACATACAAAAAATCACTGAGCTTCTTCAATCTTGATTCTCTTATTCTCTCTAGTTTTTCTATTCTGTGGAACTCTGTTTTCTATTATGGTATCAGAGCCAGCAAGCACAGCTTCACTAATTTCCTAGCTTTCTCTTTTCTTTCCAAAATCAGAAAATTTTCTCGAGAAAACTTTCCCCTTTCTATCCGATTCTGACAAATTTTCTTAGGAGAACGTTTTCTGGTTTTTCTTCGATTCTGAGCAATCGTTTCTTGCTTCCACTTAATTACTTCGTTTCAATCTCTTCTTCTTCAAAAGTTAGGGTTTTCTTCATCAGAGCCTTATGCGTTTATCAATGGCGAATCAAGATCAAGCTTCAGTATCTTCTGCTTCTCAATCTACTGATCATCGTGAGCTTTCTCCAATGATGGATCCGAGAAGCCATTTCTTCTTGCACCATGGAGAATCACCAGGTGCAATTCTTGTCACTCAGCTCTTGACAGAGGACAATTACCCTAATTGGGCTAGGGCTATGCTTATGGCATTGGATGCGAAAAGCAAGCTAGGTTTTGTGGATGGTTCTATTACAGCATCCATGGCTGTTACCCCTCTGGAAAAGATTGCTTGGTCAAAGTTTTTTTTTTTTTTTTTGGTATCTAAGTGATCATAGTGTAAGAGTGAGGACCCGGGGGTCCTAGAGGTTGAATTTGGATCAAATTTGAAGATATGCATTTTAAATCAAGTATAAAAAATTTCCATTCCAATTAGGCTTACTCAATTATTCCTCCACCCACTTGCCCTATTGCCTACAATCCATGTAGACAACTCTCTAATCCCTTTAAATCCCCATTTTTGTGACGGAGCAAGAATTTTGAATTGGAAAATTTTAAAGGGTACTACAAGTTTTACTAAAAAAAAAAAAACTGAAAAACTTATGTGACAATGAACATTATTGTTGCAATTTTAACAACATAATAAATAGATGTTTAATTAATTTTTGTAAATGGTAACATATCAATTTATAAAATTTATGAAGTAAAATTTGTAACATATCTTGCGTTACTCAATCAAATCTATTTGGTCCAAAAGGTACGGGCCACATGTATTGAAGTTGCTTGAGTAATTATTCCAAGAACAACACACCATTCTTGCACATAATATTGGATCCCAATAATAAAATCTATGATAGTATATATGAGAGCATGGTGTGGTGTGATTTTATTTTTATTTTTATAATTTATAATTATTATAATTTAGTCTTTTATCTCCATCCAAAATTTTATCCTTTTATTTTGATTGGATAACGAAACAAGATACATATAAAAAGGATCTAGGAGGCAGCCTGAAGGCAAGACATCCC
This sequence comes from Quercus suber, assembly GCF_002906115.3. Classification (NCBI taxonomy): domain Eukaryota; kingdom Viridiplantae; phylum Streptophyta; class Magnoliopsida; order Fagales; family Fagaceae; genus Quercus; species Quercus suber. The sequence goes on along the minus strand of NW_027069642.1, from coordinate 574,534 downwards.
ACAATCACTAGCTGTTGCTTTTTAGCCTTGACATCCCTATGAGCGGACAGGGAGCTTCAACAAGCTCCAGTGAACTACTCATCAGGAAACCTATTATAGAGAAAACTGAGTGGAAACTTTCTCGTTGGATACATTTAATATTTGTTGAAAACGGAGAGACATAATTAATGCTTTTTGACTTTTCTTTTTGGGCGCGTAATATACGTGGTCGAGGGCCGCGTTGCTTGTACAGTCAAACTCAAATACATACAAACGGGCCTTAGTGCTTAAATAGAAGGGAACATCGATGGGCCATATGTAAAGGAAGCAGCTGGGCCCACGGGGCCATCTTATTACATCAATTTAGAACAATCTAACAAAATTTGTGGGCAAAATTTAATTCGAGGGTTACTTATAAAAATATCAAAGTTTAGATGATAAGAAGTCAGATGCAAGTAGTTCAAGATGAGTTTGCTGAAGAATAAATGAAGACATATGCTCAGGCAGAGAGGCAGAGCATCAGGCAGAGAGGCAGAGCATTAAAACAGAGTATTAGCAGCTTTGTGAATGAACTTACTAATTCACTAAACGACTACTACATCAGCTACGACCTGTAGTTTAGTTTCAGATTAGTTATTTGTTATGTATTGACACATGTAAAGTGATGATTGGATGTAGATAGTTAATCAGCATATTACGGAGGTAGTTTAGAGTTAGTTGTTTTGATTTCCTTTGTTAAATCAGCTATATAAACTCTTGTATATCATTTTGTTAAACATACAAAAAATCACTGAGCTTCTTCAATCTTGATTCTCTTATTCTCTCTAGTTTTTCTATTCTGTGGAACTCTGTTTTCTATTATGGTATCAGAGCCAGCAAGCACAGCTTCACTAATTTCCTAGCTTTCTCTTTTCTTTCCAAAATCAGAAAATTTTCTCGAGAAAACTTTCCCCTTTCTATCCGATTCTGACAAATTTTCTTAGGAGAACGTTTTCTGGTTTTTCTTCGATTCTGAGCAATCGTTTCTTGCTTCCACTTAATTACTTCGTTTCAATCTCTTCTTCTTCAAAAGTTAGGGTTTTCTTCATCAGAGCCTTATGCGTTTATCAATGGCGAATCAAGATCAAGCTTCAGTATCTTCTGCTTCTCAATCTACTGATCATCGTGAGCTTTCTCCAATGATGGATCCGAGAAGCCATTTCTTCTTGCACCATGGAGAATCACCAGGTGCAATTCTTGTCACTCAGCTCTTGACAGAGGACAATTACCCTAATTGGGCTAGGGCTATGCTTATGGCATTGGATGCGAAAAGCAAGCTAGGTTTTGTGGATGGTTCTATTACAGCATCCATGGCTGTTACCCCTCTGGAAAAGATTGCTTGGTCAAAGAACAATTCCATGATTTCTTCATGGATATTGAATTCTGTTTCACCTCATATCACTGCAAGTGTGATCTATAGAAACACTGCAATGGAGGTTTGGAATTCACTTAGAAACCGTTTCTCCCAAGCCAATGGTCCACGAATTTCACAGCTTCAGAAGTTGATTTCAACAATTATGCAAGGAGATGCAACAGTGACTACATACTTCACTAATCTTCAAGCTTCTTGGGATCAACTGCTTAATCTCAGGCCTTTACTATCTTGTTCTTATGGTAAATGTGTCTGTGGAGTGAATGATGAAATCACATTCTTCAATCATCAAGATACATTGATGCAATTTCTCAATGGTTTAAATGAAGCTTTCTCTCAAGTCAGAACTCAGATTTTGATGATGGAACCAAGTCCTTCAATTGACAAGGCTTTTTCTTTGGTGATACAAGAGGAAAAGCAGAGGGCTTTAGGTTTCAATGGAAGTGTGTCAGTTGATGCAACAGTTTTTGCAGTTAAGACTCAAGGGTTCAACCAAGGTGGGAAGAACAAAGGCAAGGGCAGACCCGTGTGCAGCCACTGTGGCAAAATTGGCCATTTCATGGAAAAATGTTACAAACTAGTGGGATTTCTACCAGGTTACAAGCAAAAGGGCAGAGTTCCTATAGCAAATCAAGTGACCTTTGATGGTGAGACTGGTCAATCCGAGGCTGCATCATAATCAAGCTCTTTTCCCTTTACACCTGAACAATGCCAGCAATTATTGTCAATGCTGAGCTCCCATGCATCTTCTTCCAACACTCAAGATGCTATTCATGCAGCCAATTCAGCTCTCTCAGGTATTTCTTGTGCCTCTTTCCAGGATTCTATTAATCTTAATTTGAAGAATTTAGTTTTTGCTGAGAATCCTTCAAATAAAACAGCTCATAATGCAGAAACTTGGGTTCTTGACACAGGAGCCACTGATCACATCATTCATTCCATATCTTTATTCACAAATATAACTAGTTCAATATCTTCTTTTGTACATTTGCCTAATGGTGAAAAAGTTCTTGTCACACACATAGGCACAGTTCAACTCACTCCAACCTTGATTCTTGAAAATGTGATTTGTGTCCCAGCTTTTTCTTTTAATCTGATTTCAGTAAGCAAATTAACAAAATCCTTGTCATATTGCTTGGTTTTTCTCTCAACCTATTGCTTCATACAGGACCTTACCCGTTGGAGAGTGATTGGATTGGGTAAGCTTCAAAATAACTTATACCTGCTGCAAACTTCAGGGAATTGCAAGTATGCCTCAGAAGCCAATTCTGTCCTAGAGTCAGTTTTCCAGTCTTTTGCTCATTCTGTTTCCAACACTTCTAATGTCAATAAGCCTTACTTGTGGCATCTTAGATTAGGACATGTATCTAATGACAAACTTCAAAATTGTATATCAGATGTATCCTCTGTTCATTCAAATAAAGAATGTGTTGTTTGTCCAATTGTAAAGCTTAAAAGATTGCCATTTCCTAATTCTAATCATATATCTGAGCATGCCTTTGATTTAATACATTGTGATGTATGGGGACCTTTTGCTAAAGCAACTCATGATGATTTTAAATACTTTCTTACAATTGTAGATGATGCTACAAGGTCTACATGGGTTTACCTCATGAAATCTAAAACAGATACTAGGCCTTTGTTAATATCATTTTACAAGATGATCTTTACTCAATTTCAAACCAACATCAAAGTAATTAGAACTGACAATGCTCATGAATTCTTCGTCAAAGACTTTTATGCTCAACATGGGATTATCCATCAACACTCATGTGTTGCCACTCCACAACAAAATTCAGTTGTGGAGAGAAAGCATCAACATATTTTAAACATTACTAGAGCATTGAAATTTCGGTCTAATATACCACTTTGTTATTGGGGGGATTGTGTTTTGACAGCTGTCTATGTCATTAACAGGCTGCCTAGCACTGTTTTAAACAATAAAACTCCATTTGAGAAACTTTATTACAAAATTCCCTCTTATCATCATTTAAAAGTGTTTGGTTGTCTTTGCTTTGCATCTACACTTGCTCACAATAGGTCTAAGTTTGCTCCTAGATCTATTCCTTGTATCTTTCTTGGTTACCCTTTTGGTGTCAAAGGTTACAAATTGTTAAACTTAGTCACAAGGCAGATATTCATTTCAAGGGATGTTTCATTTCATGAAAATGTATTTCCTTTTATCTCTTCTGTCACTTCACCACAGCCATCTTTTTCTTTTCCTCATATTTGTCCTAATGTGGCAATTCCAGTTGATACCATGTTTCTAGATCCTATTGTTTCCTCTTCAGACCTTCCTTCTTCCACTTGTACTCCTACTCCAGTTTCTAACCAAGTTTTAGATCCTATCTTACCTATTATTTCAGATTCTGTAGTACCAGAATCTATCCCATCAGATTCTGCAGTACCAGAATCTATCCCATCAGATTCTACTAACATCAATTTTGCAGAACCTGATTCTTTATCTTTTGATCATAGCCACATAATTGTTCCATATGCTTCCATTCCTTCTTTGAGAAGATCTTCTAGGCCTTCCAAAGCTCCTGCATACTTGCAAGACTATAAGTGCAGCACCATCACTTCAACTGAGCTTTCACAGTCCACTTCACTCAACAACAAGTCAGGTTCTTCCTCCACTAATCCAGGTACTAAATATCCTCTTTCTGATTACATTGATTCTTCCCATTTATCTTCTTCATATGCCAATTTTTGCTCTCTTATCACCTCAATTCCTGAACCAAGATTCTATCATGAGGCTGTTAAGGATCCTAAATGGAAAGAGGCCATGAATGCTGAGATTGCAGCCTTGGTTTCCAATCATACTTGGACTCTTACCCCTTTACCTTCTAACAAAAAGGCTATTGGATGCAAATGGGTCTATAGGGTGAAATACAAGGCAGATGGATCTGTGGAGAGATATAAAGCAAGACTAGTTGCAAAGGGGTTTACTCAGCAAGAGGGATTGGATTTTACTGATACATTCTCACCAGTTGCCAAGTTGACTACTGTGAAGACTCTTCTTGCCATTTCTGCTGTGAAAGGGTGGCATTTAGTCCAATTAGATGTCAACAATGCTTTCTTAAATGGGGATTTACATGAGAAAGTATATATGCAACTCCCTCAAGGTTTTCACAGCAAAGGGGGAAATGTTGTTTGCAAATTAAATAAGTCTTTGTATGGACTCAAACAGGCATCAAGGCAATGGAATGCAAAATTTTGCTCTGTTATTAAGCAGCTTGGTTTTAAACAATCAAAGGCTGATTACTCATTATTTACAAGGAAGTTTAATAACTCTTTCATAGCACTGGTGGTGTATGTTGATGACATTCTCATAGCTAGCAACAATGTTCAAGAAGTTGAAGTGCTTAAAGTTTCTTTAGATCAACACTTCAAACTTAAAGATCTTGGAGGTTTGAAGTATTTTCTTGGTCTTGAGATAGCTAGATTAGATAAGGGAATTACTCTATGTCAACGAAAATATGCCTTAGAGATTTTGAAAGATGCAGGCATGTCAGCTTGCAAGCCTAGCAAGATACCAATGGAACAAAATTTGAAGTTGAGCAAGTTTCAAGGAAAATTGTTGACTGATCCTGAAGTGTACAGAAGGCTAGTGGGAAGGTTGTTATATCTAACTATCACTAGACCAGATATAGCATACCCCGTTCACAAGCTAATTCAGTTTAAGTCCAAGCCAGGAAGCCTCATTTAGATGCTGCTTACAAGGTATTGCAGTACATAAAGGGCTGTCCTGGTCAAGGGATTTTTCTATCAGCTTCATCAAATTTTCATTTGAAAGCTTACACGGATGCTGATTGGGCATCTTGCATAGATACTAGAAGGTCAACCACAAGATATTGCATATTTTTGGGTGATTCTCTAATCTCTTGGAAGTCTAAGAAACAGTCCATAGTGTCTAGATCTTCTGCTGAGGCAGAATATAGAGCTATGGCTGTTACAGTTTATGAAATAACTTGGCTGCTGGCATTATTGAAGGATTTGGAGATATATCATCCTCAACCTGCTCTTTTATTTTGTGACAATCAAGCAGCCATTTATATTGGAGAAAATCCCGTATTCCATGAAAGAACCAAACGTATAGAGGTAGACTACCATGTTGTCAGAGATAAGGTGCAAGACAATGTAATTAGATTGTTCTTTACTCCCACACACACACAACTGGCAGACTTACTTACAAAGGCTCTTAACAGTCAACAGTTGAGATACTTATTGTGCAAAATGAATATCATGAATATCCACAGTTCAGTTTCTCCTCTTAAGGGGGAATGTCAAAGTTTAGATGGTCAGAAATCAGATGCAAAGAACAGTTCAGATTCTCATCTTGAGGGGGAATATCAAAGTTTAGATGATAAGAAGTCAGATGAAAGTAGTTCAAGATGAGTTTGCTGAAGAATAAATGAAGACATATGCTCAGGCAGAGAGGCAGAGCATCAGGCAGAGAGGCAGAGCATTGAAATATAGTATTGGCAGCTTTGTGAATGAACTTACTAATTCACTAAACGACTACTACATCAGCTACGACCTGTAGTTTAGTCTCAGATTAGTTATTTGTTATGTATTGACACATGTAAAGTGATGATTGGATGTAGATAGTTAATCCGCATATTACGGAGGTAGTCTAGAGTTAGTTGTTTTGATTTCCTTTGTTAAATCAACTATATAAACTCTTGTATATCATTTTGTTAAACATACAGAAAATCACTGAGCTTCTTCAATCTTGATTCTCTTATTCTCTCTAGTTTTTCTATTCTGTGGAGCTCTATTTTCTATTAAAAAAGGATATGATAATTTTTTTTTGGTTACTGTATAAATATAACAGGAAAAAGTCGAGTTTTGTACTTCAACACTTTCTAGTATTTTCAATAGAGATATTGATGACTCAAAATTTCCCTTTCACTTGTAGCTATAATAATAATAATAATAATAATAATAATAATAATAGGAAAAATTTTAGTTCCAAACAAGTTTGGAGGTTTTATTTTCTTAACCCATTATAGTGATTTATGAGATTATCTATATTTAAAGAGTGATGCTATGAATGAGATAGGATATCCTTATTTTTCTTAAAACAAGCTTTCTTATATATTAAAATTTAAAACTGAAAATGTTAATTCTAATTTGTTTATTTTTTAACACAAGTAGCAAGAGGCTGTAATCCCAATAACACTTGGTAAATTCTAATTTTGTTTGTTATCTATGAATTAAATTACTAAAAGAAAAGAAAAGTGTTTTGGAAAAAGCATAAGAAAGAATAATCTAAGCGTTAAAATTAGAAAATTAGAAGTTAGAATAGACTGTTTTTGACAAGAATCAATCAAAACTGATAATATATAAAAAGAAAGGGGGAGCTCAATGTTAAGAAACCATTGGGTTAATTATTGCTTTTCTTTTATTTCTCTGTCTTTTTTCACGAAATGGTTAATTACTTAATTGCTTTCATTGATAGTAAACTAATCATAGCATGCAATTCTTGAATGCATTATTATTATTATTATTATTTTTAACATAGTAGTGTTACACAAGTATGCTTGGAGAAATTTCTTTGGTGGACAAATGACCATTCATGAACACCACATGCGTGATTGTCATTCCACAAATATAAAATTCTTGTGGAAGTGTAGAGGGCAAGGGTCGAAATTCAAGTTTCCAAGAGAAAGTTTCACACGCATATAAACTTAAATTTGACTAAAATAGAATTTCTATCTTATATAAAAAAGATGACCATTCATGACACATGATTAAAAATAAATAGTGTGTCAAATTATATTTAGGTTTTTATGTTAAATAAATTTAGTGTAAGGCAACAAAAATAGAAATAATGTAACATAATAATAGATTTATTAAAAAGATACCTAAACTCTTAGCTTCCACCTCCCAAAGTTTTGCTTTTTATCTCACATTTCTTCTAAAAAAGTAACAATACTATTTTTTTTTTTTAAATAAGTTAAATTAAAATTTTTGTTTCACTTTTAACAAATAAGCTAGTGAAAACTAAGTGAAACTAATTGGATATTATCCATAAGAAATTTTTTATACTAATTTCATTTCTTTCTAATGTTAAAAATATGTAATTCAAGAGGATAAGGGCCTGTTTGGTCATAGAGTTCAAAAATTGTTGTTTAAAAAGATGTGAAAACTGTGGTTTAAAAAGTGTTGTTGAAAAATGTGTTTTAGTGTTTATAAAACAAAAAAAATGTGTTTGGTATCATGGTTTAAATAACATGTTTCAGTGTTCGAAAAACATAAATATGTGTTTGGTATGTGTGTGTTTGATTTTTAAAAAAATTGACACTATACAAAATAATTTTTTTTATTTGATGAGGCTAGACGGTCTGATTTGAGGAAGAGAATTGAACACAGATATGTCACATCAGGTGGTCCACATGGTGTTTGAAAAACATTGTTTGTTGTTTAAAAAGAAGCCATAGGTGATTTCAAAAAGCATCATATTTAAACCATATTTTCAACAACAATTTTCAAGCAACACTAAACACAGATATGTTGCCAAAAGCATATTTTTATTTTTAAACACTAGTGTTCAATGTTTAAACACTGAACACTAGTGTTTAAACTCAGTGACCAAATGACCTCTAAGAGACTGTTTGGTACATCATTTTAAACATATATTTTCAATTTTTAAACAATATTATACGTATTTTTACATATTTTTTTACTCATATATATTTTCAAAAAAATTAAAAAAGTTATTTAAATACACGTAATAAACAAGTCCTCAATATTAATGCCCACTGTTTAAATATACATACTAAACAAGTTCTCAATATTAGTGCCCATTATTTTACACACAACCGTACACACTTTGCAGCAAAATCGTGACTTCATATCACAATTTGAGCTCAATAAACATTGCCATTCAAACAGAGTAATGAGGGGTAGCTGATGGGAACACGATTCAACAGTCAACGTAACCCGACACAGAAGCCAAAGTTGAAAGTTCACACATTTGACATTTAACGAAGATTCATCTGTCTCACTACGTCTCGGATCAAAACCTTTATTATCTTCACCACCTCTCTCTGTCTGTCTCTGTCTCTGTCTCGGTTTCTCTGCTTTTGTTGTTTTGAATTGAAACCAATTGTCATTTTGGTTTCAGTTCTCATTTGTCTCTTATAGATGGAGAAGCCTCTGCTAAGCGGAGAAAGCAGTAGAGCTACTGCGGCTGGTCGCAAGAGAGAGCACCATAATCGTTCTAGGGCCATTGCTTACGGCTCGAATTTTGAAAAGGCTGCTGCTCTCGTTGATCTGGTTCGTTTCATTCTTTGTTTCACCTTTTTTTTTTTTTTTTTTTTTTCACTTTTTTAATGTATCCAATAATTCATCTTCTTTCCCTTTTAAGAAAGTGTTTATTTTTTGGGGTGTGTTAAGATTAGAGTTTTGGTGAATGTAGTTGTGTTCTAATGGTGAATTTGATAATGGGTTTTGTGTTTGGTAATTATGTAACTATGTAATGAATGGTTGTAGTTATAGTTGTTTAGGCTTATTTTATTTGTTTTGGATGTGGAATTTAGGAGGAATCAGATGTGATTAGGTGATGTTGATAATATATGTAGTGGGATACAAATTAGATACAGTATCTTAGGTGTACATTAGGTTCTCAATTACATTCAAACACTTGGTTGCATTTGCCAATAAGACATAAATAGCATTATGCTTCTTGTTAATACTGACTTTTGAAGTCTATTTCATAATCGGCTTGTCTTTAGAATTTCAAAGTAGGTTTCCATGAAGACAAGTTAAATTGAGCTTTTACCATAAAAGAAAATGAAAAAGAAGAGTCATATGAGAATTCAAATTGATTTTGAAAAAAAATTAATATCTTGTAATGTGTGGTGATAGAATGATAGAAGGGGTGGCACATTAATCCGTTTGACATTTACTATACATTGGTAATATATGTTTTTTTTTTTCCTTTTCTCAAATATTGTCCTTCCATTTTATGATTGCAATCTTTCGTGATTTTGTTGAAAGCCTTTAAAGTACATGATGAAATCAGGGATATATTTCTGAAGTTTCTTTTTAATAATTCTGTTAACGTGTGTAACCAACCAAAGGAAGTTCATTGATGTGCATCTCTTTTTAAAATTTTTTTTTATCCTCATAAGGCGTCCTTTGTTTTACATTGGATTTTGTGATATTTGGAAGGCTTACAAATTGTGTAACCAAGAAAGAAACAAATAGAAATTTTTAGCCTTGTCTACCTTATCTTTCTCTGAACAACTATATAACGTTATTTGAGATTTTCAGTCATTACTTCTTTAATATTCTTATTCTCAAAATTTTCCAACAAATGATTACTTTTTATTGGTTTTTGGCTGAAAATGCTTTCTGCAGGCTGAAGATGGTATTGGTTTACCTGAGCAAATTCTTGATCAATCAAACTTCCAGACTGCTGCAAAATCCTACTTCGTTTTTATTCAATTTGATTTCATCTGGTCCCTCAATTATTTTGCAATGATAATCCTAAATTTCTTAGAGGTTGGTTTTTTTTTTTTTTTTTTTTTCCTTTAATTTTGGTAAACCATGGTAGTCCTGTCAAGGTATTTATTTATTATGAACTTTCTAAACTCTGTGCAGAAACCTTTGTGGTGTACCAACTATTCTACAGATTCTTGCAATGATAGGGATTACTACTTTCTTGGGCAGTTGCCCTACTTAACTGGTGAGGTGTCTCTGATTTATGAGGTAAGAGTTAGATATTTAGAAGAATTATGACCTCTAGACTGTTGATGACATATGCTGCTATTGTATTATTCTTTTGAATACAATTGGAGTTGGTTGAACATGATTGGCATGGCAAAATTTGCAAAAAAAAAAATATAATTTTAATAATAATTATTTAAAATGGAATTGTTTGAAAACTATTTAGGAATCTAGTTTATAGGACAAAGCCACTTCTGTTCAGCATCTGTTTGCTATCTTTGTGCCAAGTGGTTACCTTATATATTTGAAATGATTGGAGTTTCTTGTTGATGTAGGATCTTAAAAAATTTTGCACCAAATTAGGATTATTTATGATATTTTGAAAGGTTCTTGAATAGGGTTCGATGTTTAAAGGTGTAGGTAAGGTTAAGTAATAAAAATATTGGATCTTGAATGAATTTGTATCTTTTTGGTGCCAAAATAGTGAATAGAACATGAAACAAAAATAGATAAAGCCTAATAAATAACCACACCTAAGTTTCCTAAGAAATCACACCCTCAAGGCTTAAAAATAATTAGCTGTTGGAATTTTATTAAAGTCAATCGCTTTATCTAAATTTTATTGAGTACATAGTACATAGAAGGCTATTACCAAACCCAATTGTAGAGAGGAGTCCGAAGTACTAATAATCTCTTTTCTAGAAGGGCCAAGAATCCTAATAACAAAGCAAAGTAATTAAGTACTTCTAAATCAAATAGAAAAAGACTCAACATATAATTAGACAAATGGGCCCGTAGTACAGCCTATTCCAGAAAAAAAAAAAAAAAAAAAAAAAAAAAAAAAACTAGATTCCACAAACAATCCTACGGATTGTGATAATACAAACCCTCCAAAACATTTTAAAACTTACCAATTTAATCCTAAAAAGACAATTTTGTCCCTGAAGACATTTTAATCCCTAACCCCCGTTAGCTATTCCGTTAGTCATTTTCCTTCTTTTTTTCTTCTCCTTTCTCAAACGTAACAGGTCTGCTCTCTCTCTACCTCTCTCGTTCTTCTTCCCTCTGACCTCTCCGTCTTTTTTTTTTTTTTTTTTTTTTGTTGCTAATCCTAACCTCTCTGCTCTCTGTTCTTCTTTTCACTCAGGCCTCTCTCTCCAACCTGACCCAGTCTCCTCTCTCTGACTCACCCTTTTCATTTATCTCTTTCTTCTCTCTGCAACGGCAGTGGTGCATGGGTTTGGTGGTCTGGGTTGGTTGTGGATCGTGATTATGGTGGTTGTTGGTTGCCGGTGATGGGTTCTGGTTTGTTGTGGGTATTTTGGTGGTGGTGGATTCCGATCTGTCGTGGGGTTGAGTTTTTTTTTTTTTTTTTTTTTGGTTTTGTGGTCGGCGGTTGTTTAAGGTGGTGGGTCTGATTTGTGGTGGATTTGAAATGGAGGTGGTTATGGGTTTTGATCTAGGGTGGATTTGCAATGAGGTGGTTGTGGGTTACTAAGTGGTGATTGGAATTTTTGGATTTGGGTTTTATTGATGTGGGTTTTGTCGCCGGTGGTGGTCACTGGGTTTTGTGGCCAGAGGTGGTTGCTGGGTTTAGTGGCCGGTGATGGTGGTGGTGGGTTCCAATATGGAATGAATTTGCAATGGGGGTGGTTTTGGGTTTTGATGTGTTGGAGGATTTGGATATTGTTGGAGCAGATTTGGCTGGGTTTTGGTATGGGTGGTAAAATTGTGTTGTGGCTCTTATTGTAGTTAATCTGAGTGGTTGTGGCTAATCTGAGGAGTGGTTATGGCTGATCTGAGGAGAGAGAGCGAGGGAAGGGTAACACTGAGGGACAGAGAGAAGAGAGAGAAACTAACGGAGGTTTACGATGTTTAGTAATATTTAGGGACAAAATAGTTTTTATGGGCTAAATTGGTCAATTTCGAAATGTCTTTAACCTAATTGGAATTAACCCAAATCTTAGGGGTGGTTTGTGAAATTTACCCTAAACTTAATACTCTAATACAGTCACTAATAACTAAAGTAGCCTGTGAAAGGATCCAAAAGGCTGCACATCAAAACCAGATCATAATTCTAGAATATTTTGATATTTACTCTTGTTTTTTTCTTGAACTATTTGTTGGTTGCATCAGGAATGTGTGGTATCAACATACATTTATTATTCGTGGGGTAATATTTATTATATAATTTAAATAAACCAGGATGAACCCGTGTTTAGGAAATTAATAGACACATAGTAAGTTGGGGCCACATTTTAGAATATTGAATCCTCACCTATCCCACCCTAAAAAAAATCCTTCTGAATTTTTTATTCAACCGTTTTGTAACTCCTACAGACAATGGGAATAAATATAAGAAATAAGTTGGATGGCTAGATAACGTACTTTTGATTAGAAAGAGTCTCCCCCCTTTTGATAAGTAAGATTTCTTCTGGATAGTCAATCTCTTGCGCATTTTATCTATAATGAAATCACATATGTGCCTTGAAGTGAGATCCCAAAGGCAAAAGTATTTCATCAGAATGGATGAGACATGTAATCCGAAATTAATTGTCAATTCCTTGACATTCATTACCTCTCCAATTGGCACATTTTCAGATTTACTTAAATTGATCCTCAAGCCTGAAACTGCCTTGAAGCAAATGAGGACGCATCTTAAATAGCAATGCTGGATTGACTTTACATTGCAGAAGATAAGTGTATTGTTAATGAAAAGGAGATGGGATATCACCATTTATGTCTCATATTATTAATAGTAAAGACATTCAAACATCCCCTTGACACAGCTTTTGCTAACATCCTTCTCATGCCTCAACCACCACAAACAATAACAGGAAAGGGGATCTCCTTGACATAAGCCACCATTGCTATTGAAAAACCACTAGGGGTTCCATTCACTAGGATAAGAAATTTGAATGTGGAAATACAAAATGCTATATACTTCCTCTTTTTCCCCCCAAAGCCACATCTTTGTAACAAATAAATCAAAAAATCCCAATTGGCATGGTCATAATTCTTTTTCAGATCAATTTGCACAAAACCCATAGATTGCCAGATTTCAAATGACTATTTAAACATTCATTTGCTATCAGGGTAGTGTCAAGTATTTCCAATGGAGACATCCAGGATTTAAATCCTCCCTCTCCTGTTGTAACTGTCGAATTTTTTTTTTTTATAAAAAGAAGAGGATATTGTAAAGTATTTATCTTCCTTGAATACATGCATTTTGAGTGTTAGACACCATATCTCCCATTACCCCCTCAAATCTATTTGCCCAAACTTTGACCAGAATTTTATAAATACTACTCTCCAAATTAGTAGGCCTAAAATCCTTCACTTCAAGTGCACCCTTTTATTTGTGATTGGAATGAGATTTAGATATTTAATTGACAAGATTTTAAGGATTTTGGTTGTCATAAAAATGGTTATATTTGGATGGCTACCCCCCATTGTTTGACGTAGTGCCTTTGGAGGGATAGGAATAACCAGAGCTTTGAGGATTCTGAGAGAACTTTGTTGAATCTTAAATAATTTTTCTTTAAAACCTTGTTGGATTGGATGTTAGTAGTATGTAGTTATTCTCTATGTTTGGTTTGTGATTTGATAGATCTTTGTAATTTGCATGCTTGATTGTATGGCCCCTAATTTTATACACTTGTATACTTGGGTGACTCTATCAGTTTGATCTCAATAAAATTCATTATTTAAAAGTAAAAAAAAGATTTTGGGGAATTGTTGGATATTTATAAGTGATGCAAATTGTGTTGGATATTTGTAACTGATGCAAATTTAAGTATCTGTCCTACATAGCTACTATATGGATAAGAAACTTCAATGTTTAATATGAATTTATAGTTTGTTCATGTTCCAAAAAGCATTGCAATTAAAATTTCATTTTTTGATAAGATTTATATTTTGATTGGTGAGTTAAATACGCTCAATAGGTTTTGAATCCATGACATCACTGTCCAGCCACAACTTTCCAGCCAAACTTCTAAGAGAAGGAAGTTCCATTTGAGTTGATGGTCATTGGACTTGATAAGAAAATTACAAGTGAAATTTTGATCTTTTGAAAAAGATTATGATGAATTGTTGAAAGTTTCTTTGATAATGGTAGTAAGTAAGACCTGTTTAAAAATCTGTCTTAAAGGAGCAAAATCCTTTGTTTGTCTTGGATTAGAAGTCTCAGGTTTGACCCATTATGAGAAGGGTCCCTTTTATTTGTGATTGGAATGAGATTTAGATATTTAATTGACAAGATTTTAAGGATTTTGGTTGTCATAAAAATGGTTATATTTGGATGGCTACCCCCCATTGTTTGACGTAGTGCCTTTGGAGGGATAGGAATAACCAGAGCTTTGAGGATTCTGAGAGAACTTTGTTGAATCTTAAATAATTTTTCTTTAAAACCTTGTTGGATTGGATGTTAGTAGTATGTAGTTATTCTCTATGTTTGGTTTGTGATTTGATAGATCTTTGTAATTTGCATGCTTGATTGTATGGCCCCTAATTTTATACACTTGTATACTTGGGTGACTCTATCAGTTTGATCTCAATAAAATTCATTATTTAAAAGTAAAAAAAAGATTTTGGGGAATTGTTGGATATTTATAAGTGATGCAAATTGTGTTGGATATTTGTAACTGATGCAAATTTAAGTATCTGTCCTACATAGCTACTATATGGATAAGAAACTTCAATGTTTAATATGAATTTATAGTTTGTTCATGTTCCAAAAAGCATTGCAATTAAAATTTCATTTTTTGATAAGATTTATATTTTGATTGGTGAGTTAAATACGCTCAATAGGTTTTGAATCCATGACATCACTGTCCAGCCACAACTTTCCAGCCAAACTTCTAAGAGAAGGAAGTTCCATTTGAGTTGATGGTCATTGGACTTGATAAGAAAATTACAAGTGAAATTTTGATCTTTTGAAAAAGATTATGATGAATTGTTGAAAGTTTCTTTGATAATGGTAGTAAGTAAGACCTGTTTAAAAATCTGTCTTAAAGGAGCAAAATCCTTTGTTTGTCTTGGATTAGAAGTCTCAGGTTTGACCCATTATGAGAAGGGTATGTAGTTTGGTTAAGCACAGAAAAGAAAAAATAAATAAAGAGCATGGCCATTTGTTGTATCTTTGTTAATTGATGTTGGATTGTGGGTAGGTGATCATTATCAAATACTAATAACCTATTAATGATGTTTTCTAGGGGGGCTTTTTTTGGTTATTCGATCATATTAGGTCTAGTGTTAGAAGGTGTTGATTGAATACATAGCATGTCAAGGATTTATGTTATTTATAGTCTAGTTAGTCTTAGAAATGATACATGGTGTTGAGGTGGTACATAAATCTTGTACTCGAACTACAAAATGTTTAATTTTGGGCATGTTGCTAGATCCCTAAGGTTTATTTGAGCATCTCAGCTTAGTTTTTTTGTACCACTAGTTTCCTTGGTTTGATGTATTATAGAGACAATCTTTTGCAAGTTTCATTAGTTTCTGCTTTCTTATGCAGGGCATATCTCTATTCATACTTGTGATACATACCTTCTTTCCAATTTCATATGAAGGGTACTATCTTTATTGGAAAAGTCTTCTTAATCGATTAAAGGTACTTCCTGATTCTTTCTCGTGTAGTTATTTTCAAACTTACCAAAATGTGAAAGAAAGTGATTTCCTGGTTTTTAATTTTTACCAAGAAGCATTTTTGGATAATCAGAACCTTTTGTATATATCTTGTACTAGGTATTTAAATTTGTGACTCAAATAGCTGATAAGTTCACCAAAGAAAGTAAATCTTTTGTGAGATTGACCTCTTTAGTTATTTAGCTGATTCTCTCTTAGTTGTATTATTAACCATTTATCTTTTCATGCTGCTTCAGTGGATTTTCTCTTTGGTTGTCATTCTGATCTTCTTTCACCTTTAGTTTGTATTGAAATGCTTCTAGATGTTGTTGCATTTTGGTTCATTGAATATGTTCTTATTATTGAGATGACTAAACCTCATCCTTACTTGTATTCTCTATCATCCATGTTCATATTCTTATTTTGGTTGCATTTTTTAAAGTGCACATGTTGCTTCTTGAGTGACCATTTTGCACCTTGTGCACTTTTATCATAACTTTGTTGCACTTCTTTTGTATATTTCCAGTTCTGGTGTACTAGGTGTGCTCTGTTTTAGTAAAATCTTTACTTACTAAAAAAAAATCTGATTTCTTCATATGATAGTTACTTGATGATAAATGCATATAACATGTAGTTTGAAAAAAAAAAAAAAAAGGTTAGCAAGTGGATCTAATAGAAAGAATTCCTAGCAGGAGTTGGTTTGATCAAGGTTAAAGTATTGACCATGTAAGACAGCCTGAAATTGCCTTCAATATAAAAAAAATATATCTATATATATATAATATTGTTTTTCTATGATTTGGATGAAGCCCAAAAACATGGTCTATGATTTAAGCTGTGAATAGATCGAAATGCATATTTGTTGATAATGAAAAGAAGAATTAAGCAATGAAATATCCTTGATAGAAAGTAAAATGTAGCCTCTTAATTTCTAAATTTTCTTTCCATTAATTTTTGGATTAGTTTGAGTAGTAGCAGCAACAAAAACATCAACAGCATCCACAATGATGGACCAGAATAAGAAAACAGTGTATCTTTGAGATCATATGATCTCTGCAGTTTATAATCAATTCATATGTTGACCCTTTATATGTAGGCAAGAAGAAAAAAGTCTGGGCTGACGTATATCTGATTTATGTGTTGAAAGTTCAATGTTGTGATATTCTGTTCCTTTAGTTTTGATTGTGAATTTCCATTTTTGTTTTTTCAGGTGGCTTTGCT
>NW_027069642.1:537729-556131 GCF_002906115.3 Quercus suber | reverse complement strand
TAGATACTTAGCTCGATAGTATGGTGACAAATACTCATCACAAAGCTTTTCTTTCATATCTTCCCACACACTGATGGCAGGTTCATAATCCACATAACGGAAATATTCAAGCTTCTCCCAAAACCTTTGTGCGTGACCTCTTAACTTTAACTTGGCATACCTAACCTTTTTATTATCTGCCCAATTTGCTTGCTCAAAGAATTGCTCCATCCCATTTATCCAGTTGACAAAATCTCGTGGATAAGTATCATCACCATCAAAATAAGGTGCGTCAGATATTACCATAGCTCACCTTGTCAGTGGTTAACTTACTGCACTTGATAGTCACGGGCTTGGCTCCTCAATTGAGTGGGTTCAAAACTGAAAAGAAAAATCTCTGCAATGAGAGTCTTCTGACGGGTAGCACAATTATTAGACAGCAACTTCTTTTTTTTTTTTTTATTCTTTCTTGCGGTAATTCTTCAACGGATCGGTGTTTGCTCTGATACCAAATATGACGCAGGACAACCAGAACAAAAACTAAATAATAGAAAAATAAAGGGATATGACCTAGGAGTCAACACTTAGGCCTTGCTTGGAGTCAGCACCAAGCGGGAAAACCACTAGGAGTCAGCACCTAGGGTAGACCTGAAGTCAGCACCAGACTAAAGAAAGATCAAACGGCCATTGTTTTCATTCATCAAAAATATCAGCTATCTCCTCAAGGAGTACAATAAGTTGCTTATAAAGGATTGCTAAACCCTAGTTCTAATTGGTTAGGAAACCCTAATTGCCTTATTACAAAAATAACTTTACTTCTAAATTAAAATACTAAAAGCCCAATAACTAAAAGCCCAATAAACTAATAGGACCTAAAACATAAAAATACAATGGGCTTGCAAACATAAATAATACTAAATAATAATCTTCTTGTGTCTCCCTCATCAGAGATCTTTTTGCCATTTGAGAAGTGTGGTTTGGATGGTAGTTTCACTTTGTCTTATGAGGACAATTTGGTGGGAGAGAAATAACAGTACATTTCATGATTCCCAGTTTAATGGAACATCTTTAAAATTCATTTTGTATTATCCTTGTATGGCTGGATGCTGATCATAGGTATATACCATTGTGATTCTCTCTTTTTTATTTTTTTGGTTGTAATTTGTTGAGGAGGATTTAATGTTTTCCCCATTTTGTACTTGTTCTACCATTTCTACTAAGATTTTTACCGCTTATAAGAAAAAAAAATTCATCGCTAGTCTTCAACTGAATGGAGTTATAATCAAGAAGACATAAGAGTAGTTAAATGAAAAATGGACTACGGAATAAGGGTTATTCCTATATGGAGCAAGATTTGGAATTGTTTAAAGTTGTTTTATTTGAAGACCATCTTTGCTTAGGACATATATGCATGTGAGTTGATAATCAATAAAAGACTGCTAGGTGAAACCTGAAGGGCAGACACAACCATCCAAATACACAAGAAATTATTGATAATATCTTTAGAGCTGAGATGATAAAATTTTTGAAATTGTACTTTGAACACATTATTCTGTTGAACTGAAAAATCTGTGAAATGGAATTTGCTGATTGTTTTAGTTCTGTATCTTTGCTTTAAGGCAGGTTGTTTCTTTGGTACTAATGAATAAAGGTTTCAGTTATAATCAATTCAGTGCAAAGCTCTACCCCAAAATAAAAAAAATAAAAAAATAATAAATCCAGTGCAAATAAGTATCTTGTTAGGGTGGAATGAACCGGCAAATTTTCCCTGAATCATTATGGCAATATCATGCCCCATACTTGAACCTTACCAATAGGTATAAGACTTTTTCAGTTTGAGATATGCACTCAATGCTGACAGTGAAGGGTAAAAAAAAACCTTTAATACAGAGAACTCCCTGATTAAAAGAAGTGGGACCTGTGATACATACTCAGAGGCCATAAATTAAGTCTTGATGGTTTGAAGGCCAGAATATTAATTAAATGCAGCTGTAAACCATTGACGACATCAAATTTTTGGGATCAGAACTTGCATAATCATTGTTGATAGCTATACATGTTACATGTCACATGTCACGATGTGCATGCATATCTTATACTTTACTTTAACTGTTTTTTTTATAAGTAAGAAATATATATATATATATATATATATATTCAAAAAATTACTAAACAACTTATGTGCATATCTTTATACTTTACTTTAACTGTTTTTTTTATAAGTAAGAAATATATATATATATATATATATTCAAAAAATTACTAAACAACTTATGTTATGTTAAATTAATTTGATGTTTTCTCATTCTTTTTTGTTCGTAGGGAATTACGAGCGACCATCTTCATCTTGGCTGGAATACTTGGCACCTACTTAAATGTCTTGGTATCTTTACTATCTTATTGTTGTACATTATCTTTACTGTTGTTGAGTTTACAATTTTTTCTAGTTTATAAACAATTTGTAGAGATAAATAATCATAAATTCAATGGTGTCAAATTTGACTACATCAGTTTGACTGTATGAGTGGTCAATTGCTATTGGCAGGACTCTGTTCCTTTCGTAGATTTTATAGATGTCGTTAGTCTTACAATGTAATTTTTTTGTGGAATCTTGTCTATTTCATCTGTACTTGAAGGTTTTCTCTCTCTAATAAAATTTCTTACAAGAAAATTTACTTTTTGCTTGTGACTGGAGGATCGTTCACTCTCATTTGCATCTGTTCCATTTTAATCCATTGTTTAGTTGTGAAAGTACATACTGCTTAATGCTTTTAGTTTTCATGCTTACTGCTGACTGCTTTTCTTGAATTGCAGGCTTTAGGGCTTTTATTTCTTCTGTTTTCTAGTTGGTTAGCCTATGTCATGTTTGAAGATACCCAACAAGGGAAAATAGTATTTACTTCGTATGGCACCACATTGTATCAGATGTTTGTTTTGTTCACCACATCCAACAATCCAGATGTTTGGATTCCAGCGTACAAGTAAGTAGGAGTGATTTAGATACCTTTTTCCTTTTAGATTTTTGCAGCGTTGTTCAATTTCTGGGTTGCTATTACTGAACTGGAACATGTCCAATTGTTGTTGTTCTTTGCATGAAAATAATGCATCATTTTGAAGCTGTTAATCCCTTCTTTGATATGTCATTTTAAAAAAAATTGAGATAAAAAAAAAATTGTTGTCCAATCTAATTGTACATGGGTCTTCCATGTGGCACACTCTGTTCGTGATGGCACAACTGGTTGATTTATTATTGCAGGATCTATTAGGAAATATGTGGAACATGTTAAGAACATATGTCATATATAATTGGCTAATTTTTTGACAAAACGCACTTTACTTGTAATTTGGTAGATCTAGGATGTGTTTACTAATTTAGGGAACAAGAGTTTAAGTCCAAGTATTGAAGCCATGCAAATCTGTCCAAGAAGCAAGTGAAGAAGTGCTGTTCATTAAAACTCGACAGATATCTCGACAGATGTATCTATCGAGGTTTAATATTTGAAACTCAATAGATAACTCAACAGCTGTATCTATCAAGAATTACGAAATTTAGATTTTCAGATCTATTTTACATGCATATCCAAGCTATTTGTATAAGGTTTCTTTTTTCACAACCCTAGATATATAAAAGAATTATTTTAAGAGCCCTCAAAGATGATGCAACTTGATGCAAAGTGATTATTTACTCAAATGGTAATCGAAGACAATTTGCCATAGTTCATCTTTATCTGGAAGAAGCTACTGCGTTTGTGCGCCAAGGGTTTTGTAACCAAGGAGCTTCTGGATTTTTATCGTATAGATGAATTGAAGAACTTTGTAGCCAACATCTTTCTCAAGTTGATGTGTTAGTCATATATTTGGATCCGTGCATCAATTGATTAGTCACGTACTGAGTGCTGTGTATTGAAAGGAGAGATTGTTACTACATTACAAGTCCAATTGTGTATTGGGGTAAGAGTTCAACTGTAGGTTAATATAAAGTACTGAGATTCCTTTACTTGTAACTTCTTGTTTTGGTAATAGTGGATTCTTGGGAGTGGTGACCTTAAATTCACCTAGTGAGATTTTGTTTCAGTAGTTTTCCTTATTCATAAACAAATCACCAGTGTTAAATTTAATTTCTGCTGCATTTAACTATTTGGTAATTTATTTGTGCTACCACGCGTATTGCATGTTAAATTGGCTTAATTAATTTACTTGCCTAATTAATTGGTTAATTTACCTAAGGGGTCAATACATTTTTGGCCTATGAGGATCTTTTGCTATCAATAGCTGCCAGAATAGTTGACAGCGGATAAAATCTTTAGTATTGTCATCAATTCATAAAATAATGACATTCCTAAATAATAAAGGGAAAAAATCTGTAAACTAAGCTGGAAACTGAACCAAATAGGAATCACAGCGTTAGAATAAGAATCATGTCCGTTGTTACAACCCATTCCAACAACTTTGGACCCAGTTTATAATCCTCAAGGAAACATAAGCTAAGATCCTTAGACACAATTACAAACTAGGAAATTCTAAAGATGGTTGTGTGTTGAATGTAAACCAACTATCTGAATTGCTTTGGTCTCTGAACTTGGATTTTCCAGAATTTGTTGCTGCCTGTGTCATGTATTTTCCGTTTATCTGAATTCATGTGTGTATTTACTTTAAGAATTTTCATTCGTTGTACTAAATGAATGTAGAGCATTTTCCAATTGAAGAAACTTACGCAGCCTTAGTACTACACGATTCTTTATCTTTTCATTTATTGTGTTCTTCATGTGATTATCATTTGAAAATTAAATGATGTGCCTAAGCATCGACATGAATGTTATGGTATAGAATCTAAAAAGAAACATAAGAGAAACCCAAAAAGCTGCCAAAAGATTAGATTTTAGGATACCACCAGCAGTTTTTCCTTGAAGAATTTAGTCTTTTAAAGTTATCTAATCTTGAACTGGTTCAAATCTTGTAGGTGTTTATGGTTTTTTATTACTAATGTTACTGTAGTGGTCATCTTGAGGTTGCTCCACTAGTACGAAATTGAGTGATTTGGTAGGGAATAGTATTTTTAATATAGAATTCCAAATATTGGAGTGCTGAAACAAAATCAGAATATGACACTTGTTATGTGTAATATATATATTTTATATTTTATATTTTATTTTTTGATAAGTAAATTGTTATGAGTAATATTGTTTAAGTTGGATGGGTGATTGAGTCATCTTCTATTGTGGAGTTAACCCTATAAATGATACATGTGTATTAGGGTTTATTAATTTTTAAACCTAAGCTTGACATCTTGGTTTTCATGGTATTACCCACAATCAACCATTGCCAACTACATGGTATCAGAGAAACTATGTAAATTGTAATAACTTCTCGCTTTTTTGGAGTTTGAGAATATAATTTCCATCTTGAAGGTCAAATCTCCTTATGGATTGCATTTACTAATTTTTACATTAAGCTTTATTTGTTCATGTAATAAAGGGTGTTTTAAAGTCCTACCCCTTGGAAAGCTATTTCCATATTGTTTGTAGGGTTTCTAGTAGGAAGGAAATAGCCGAACTTTTGAGAGTATCTAGCTATCTCAATATAAGCTCCCCCTCCCTAGTATAAACTTAAAATTTGTTTGATTGGCTGTTTGCCTTATGTGGTATCCTTTTTATGCTTTTTTGGACTTTTTAAATCTAGGATTATACCCTTCTTAGGGGAAATTCCATATACTTGCCTTGCACTGAAATTGTTTGTCTATTTTTTGCCATTTATAGTTTCATAATTCATTAACTATGGCTAGGAGTAGAATGACTAGTGCATATTTAAGATGAGAAAAGTTAGCAGTGGGGGTGGTCAGTGTAGGTCAACAACTTGGAGGGTATCAGAATTTGTTTCAAAACCTTGAGGGAAGTCCTGTCTTATTATGGTAAAATGTGCCATTGTTACTCTTCAAAACATCAGAAGGCTTTCTGTAACTTGCCCACCCTTTTGCGCCCTAGCATTTCCTGAAGTTTTATTATTGCTTTTACTTATTCTATTTCCACATTTGTGTAATTTCCTGGGGACTTGTTGGAACCATGTCACATCTCCATGGTATTTCTCTATTTTGAAGTCTTGAAATTTCTGTTGATGACATATAAACCTTGATCTAATGTATCATCAATTTATATTGTCTTGAAGGGCTTCGCGTTGGTTTTGTCTGTTTTTTGTTCTTTATGTCCTATTGGGGGTTTACTTCGTCACCAACTTGATTCTTGCTGTTGTATATGACAGCTTTAAAGATCAGGTATGGTTTATTTCATCTTCTTAAGCTGCCTCTAAGCATGGACAATAAGACACAGCTATTGTATCTGTGTTCATCTATTCATTTCAGCTGCTGGTATATTTTTTGCTACTTAATGTTCAAGAAACAGCTATGTTTAGTTTCTTCTTGTTTCCTCAAGAAAGGATACAAATGCATACATTCACATCTCTTATTTGTTGTAGCTTGCAAAACAAGTTTCTGTGATGGACTCTACAAGGAGACGAATCTTGCAGAAAGCTTTTAATCTCATAGATAAAAATGTAAGAACAATTGTCTCTACCGGCTAAATCTTCTCTAAGCATGCCTCGGCAACAAGATTTTCCAATTTTCTTGATCTGCTTCTTTTGAATGATATGTCTTGCTTATGTCTTTAATTAAAATTTTCATCTCTGTACTTTGTCTTTGACTTTGAGACAATCCTATTTAGATGGTACTCTTTATACTCTTTATACCTTTTTGATAAGTAGTACTCTCTAAATCTTAAAAGGAATTTTTGCTTCCAGACTAGAGGGAGATATATTCTTACTTAAATACAAAAGAAAATAATATTCGTCTTATGTCTTCTTTGAAATAACATCATTGGAGTCATAATGTTCAAGGGCTTGGATTATATATAATTTATATAATGTTAAGGAGTGTTGTGGAAAATTGGAAGCAGACCAAAAATTTAATTTGAGCTCATGGATGGTCAGACACATTAACACAAACGCCCTTCTTTGCATGAATTATTGCCTGACGGTAGTGAAGGAGTGAGTAGGCCTTGCACATGTAGAACAAAAGTAATTAATCACAGGTGGAGATTAAGGATTTCCAATCTATCAGTTTGATTACTAGGGTTTATAAGATCCTTGCTTGAATAGGTTGAAAATGGTCCTAGACAAGAGGGTGTCAGAACCCCAAAATGCCATTGTAAAAGGAAGACAAATTCTGGACTCTCTATTGATTACCAACGAATGTTTAGATGGTCACATAAGGTACAGCATACCAGGGGTTTTGTGCATGATAGATTTGGAGAAAGCCTACAAACATGTGCATTGGAATTTCCTCTTGTATATGCTTCAGCGACGTGAGTTTGATTCTAGGTGGAGGAAGTGGATTTTTCCATAGTTTTTTTTTTCAATGCTTTTGAATGGAATTCCAAGTGGCTTTGTTCAAAGCTCACAGGCTGAGACAGGGAGTACCTTTATCCCCTTTTTTGTTCATCATTGTGATGGAGGTGCTTAGTAGATTGTTGGAGAGAGCAAGGGGAAGCAATTACTTATCAGGGTTTTCAGTTGGTGACCTTTTTGCTAATCAATTAATGATCTCATATCTTTTGTTTCCGGATGATACTTTGATCTTTTTTGGGGCTCATTCAGAGCAATTGTGGCACTTGAAAGCAATTTTTGTTTAGTTTCAAGTTATATCTGAATTGAAGATAAAATTGGGGAAATCCGAATTGGTTCCTGTTGGAGATGTGTCGGATATTGAAGCTTTGACTAGTATTTTGAGATGCAAGGTAGCTTAAATTCCCATTACATATTTGGGTCTTCCTTAGGTTCCCCTTTCAAAGAAAAAACTGTGGAATAGCGTAATGGAGAGGTGTTTGGCTAGTTTGGAAAGGAATGTAACTTTTTAAGGGGGGTGACTTACTTTGATAAAGGGCACTTTATCCAACCTTCCTACTCTAAATCCTGTACGAATATGGAATATTCTGGATTATTGAGACGAGATGGAGTGGATGAGCTAATGCTAGAATCCTTTCACTGGAGGTTTTTTGATATTAGATCCTATAAGGTGTTACACTCTATAGCTCAACGGTCTTTTCCATGGAAGAATCTATGGAAACCTAAAGTGCTAACAAATGTCAGTTTCTTCCTTTGGGAAGCAGCATTGGGGAAAATCTTAACTATTGATAACTTGCGGTGGCATTGGATAGTTGAGATTGATTGGTGTTGTATGTGTATAAGAGGGATGGGGAAACTACTTATCATTTACTTCTGCATTGCCTTGTTGCTAGAGAGATGAGGAATATGGTGTTTTCACTATTTGAGATTAAATAGGTCATGCCAAGAGGTGTTGTGGAGCTCCTAGCCAGTTGGCCTAGCAAGTTTAGCAAGCACAGCAAAGCAGTGATTTGAAACATGATCCTTTATTGCCTCATGTTTGTATTTGGCGGGAGAGGAATGCTCAGACTTTTGAAGGGAGTGAGAGATTGATTCCTGACTTGAAGCTTTTTTTCCTCAAAACTTTTTTTTGAGGAATAATTGCTTCAAGTGTTTATACTTTTCTTCTTTGTCTGATTTACTTGATAGTTGTACTTTTCATGCATCTTTTTGATTGACTTTTTGCTATGCGTCTATGTATGTGGGTTTATTGTATTCTTTCATTTTATTTTCAATGAAGTATTATTACTTATATAAAAAATAAATAAAATAAAATAATTGTGAGTGGGGAAGTTTGGGTGACAGGTCCTTCTTGCCTAATGTGGTATATTTCGATGACAGGTCCTTTTTTTTTTTTTTTAATATTTTAAATGCCCTGTTTCTTCTTGTTTTTCTGCCATTCTTTTGTATACATCCGTGTAATAGGATAGTGCTTTTTTAATGAATTTCTATTACTTATATATATATATATATATAATTTTTTGAAAAAATTTTATTTGAGCCCCCAATAGCCTCGTGTTATCCTTGGTGCTTATAGAAGTACCTCAACATTTGAGGTTAGGAGTTCAAAGTTCAAAGCACCCTATGCTTCACTGGTATAACATTTAGATTTAAGGATAAGGTAACTCTTTTTATCATGTGCAATGACAAATAATGAATGCCGTGGTATAGAGTGAGTTTCAAAATTGAAGGGAGCAAAAGGGCAAGAGGAAGGCCCAAGAGGAGATGGATTGATTCAAGAGGCCGTGCTAAAATATGATTTCCAAGAATGTGATAGAGGATGTGGCTCTAGTTAGAGCTGATGATTACCTTGGTAGTCTTTTTAGGTGAGTTGAGTTGAATGTAAGATCCTAAATGCTTATGAAAGCTAAATGAATGGTACAGAGTGCCCAGTCACTTGATGATGAAACTTTGGGATGGTGTTTTAGAAAACTTTAGTTAAAACAGAAGGAGAAAAAATTGGTGAGATTTCATGCCTTGGAATTGGATATTCTATTTTCTTTGACAAGTGTTGATTTTCATGAAGTGACAATGCTAAAGGTGTTTGAAAGACATTTATTTCGAAAGTGTCACAACAGTCTGTTTCCTAGCCAGAAATAAATGGTAGGAGAGGCATGCCAATCTCAATTACAACTTTTAAATTAAGAGTTTATTTTGAGCATTGTTTGTGGCTGTAGTTGATGGAGCTTAGGAAAAGGTTTCATGGAGTTTATTGAATGACATTGTTTATCTAACAAGTTTGTGTTGTATAAAAGACAATTGATAACACCTGTTGAATCCATTGACATATCAATAGACATTAACATACTGGTGCTCCCTGAATTTATAGTATGCATGAGTTCATATTTATATCGAATAAATTATAACACCCCCACCCGCCCCCCGTTTTTATTTTTCAAAATACAGCCCTTGTGCTGTCATCCTTGTTTTATGGCATCATGACTTCTTTTTTTATTTATTTTTTTATTATAATGATTTTAGTTAGTTTCTTTTACATTTAAATATAGTTGCATTTGTTATTGTTGACATACATATTTATTTATTTATTGGCCCCTTTTTTGTGCTTTAACAGAATCATGGATTTCTTGATAAAGAGCAATGCATTAAACTATTTGAGGAACTGAATAACTACAGGTATTAATGGCACCACTATCTTTAACATGCTTTCATAGTTATTTTCTTTTATCGTACATTGTTGAATGTTTTTTGAAATTCTGTTGGTTAATAGGAAGAAATGGAAGGGTCCTGTGTCACTGAACATGGCCCTAAGCAAAATAGCCTCCCCTCTTAAATAAATAAATAAAAAAGTTTCAGGATACAATGACACCCTAAAAAACATGGGGCAATGGAATTTTATACAATTGTCTGGTTTTGACTTTTTGATAATATTTTTCCACTTTGTGTTGTATCTCTTCTGCTCGGAACTTCTTTCTTTCATCTTCTACTAGAGGGATGTGTGAACAATGCATGCCAATAGAAAGTAGATAACCTAAAAAGTCTGGCTGTGGGCAGGAAAATATATAGTATGTTAATTCAATGTTTTTTAAAGGTGCTGCAGGTAGGAACAATAAGTTCTTTGGAATCTACTATATTGTCCTTGGTAAGTTGCAAGAGAAAGGACAATAGGGTCATACTAGGGCACATGAAGAATCTCATGTGATTGTGTAGATTTTTCAGTCTATAGTTTTTCAAATTACAATGATAGGTTGTGGTTTTTTTATTGAGGGAAATGATCTTGAAAAATATTACTAACTCAAGAAGAGGCTTTTTTGATTTTCCATAAATGAACTTGTAGGTGAACACAACTCATGCAAACACATGGGATTGAATTTGTGATTCCACTCTCCACCCTAAGGGGAAGGAGATGCCATTTGAGATCTTTTATGAGTTGCTTTCCAGTGTTTTAATGGTGGGGGTGGGGGGTGGGGGGTGGAATACAAGATCATACACTTGTAGTTCAAAGTAACTTATCCATGAGTGGGAAGCGCTCAGTTGTTGTTATTTTGAGAAACTCTCATCAAATTCTTGTGCGTATTGAGATTGGAGATTCTTGTGCAATTGTGCCTTTGTAACTACTCTTAGTTATCCAATTACAATTTCCTGATTCCTCTGAAAAGACGAAATTGAAATTAATGTCCTTATTTCTTGTCAATTTATATGATTGGTATTATCATTACCTTCATTGTGTGTGTATTGCTGATTTTGAAAGTAAAAATGCACAAGGAAAATTGTAGTCAAAGCTTTAATTGTTTTCTTAAATCTTTATTCTACATCTGCCTATTCTCTCATCTAACATAGATCCAAAACCCTTATCAAAACTCTTAAATAAATAATATCTGAACAGCCTCTTGACCTTCTGTTGTCCCATTATGGAAACATTTTTTTAAGCCACTTAAAGTGTAAGGATAGTTTATGTTTGAACCATTTATTGAATCGTTTTTTGAACCTTTTATTCTAATAAATGAAGTTTAACTGTAAAAATGAGACAGACAATGATATACCACCCTAGAATTGAGAATGGATCTAGGAGGCAGCTTGAAGGCAAGACATCCCACAACCACTAGCTGTTGCTTTTTAGCCTTGACATCCCTATGAGCGAACAGGGAGCTTTAAGAAGCTCCAATGAACTACTCATCAGGAATCCTATTATAGAGAAAATTGAGAGGAAACTTTCTGGTTGGAAATATTTATATTTGTTGAGGGTCATAGACTAACTTTGTTTAAAAGTACTTTTTTGAGCTTTCTGACCTATTATCTATCCTTGTTCACTGTTCCTAAATTTGTGGCTGATAGATTAGAGAGGATTTAGAGGGATTTCTTGTGGGGGGTGTCAGAGGAAGAATTCAAACACTCATTAGTGGCTTGGAGCAAGATTTTCTCTCCTATTGAGCTTGGGGATTCAGAGGATTGGGGTTTTTAATAAAGCGTTACTAGGAAAATGGTTATGGTGCGTCACGAATGAAGTCAACCATTTGTTGTGTCAGGTAATTGCATCCAAATATGGTTAAGACAAAGGGGGTTGGTGTACTAGAGTTGATATAGAGACTGATGGTTGTGGGTTGTGGAGAAGTATTAGAGCAGGTGGGGAGGGCTTCTTCACACCTGCAGTTTAAGAGGTGGGAGATGGCAATCATATTTGGTTTTGGTATGATCCTTGGGGAGTCTGCACTTCCTCCAAAGGATCTTTACCCTGATCTGTTTGTGTGCTCTGTTTCTATGGAGGCTTTGATTTGTGATGTGCTAATTTCTTCTCCAGACAGGGAGAGTAGTAGCCTAGAAAGCACGGTCATGGCAATATGCTTGATGTGCCCGTGTTGTATACCTACAAGACACGGCGTACACTTGGGACACAATTGCATGTGTCCTTCCCTTTTTATTATTATTATTATTATTATTATTATTATTATTATTATTTTTTAAATCAAACACGACCTGACACTTCCAGGACATGGCAAAGACACTGCTGGGACACACCTCATGCCAAAAAAAAAAACTAAGAGTCCGTCTGGAAATAGCTTATTTAGCTGAAACTAAGAATTTTTTGTTGAAAGTATCGTAGATAAAGCTAAAAGGTACCTGAAATAGTATAGTGGGACCCATGAATAGTACCAAAAAATGCAAAGCCAAACGCAACCTAACTAACCCAAATCTTCTTCATTTGGTGATTTCCCATTTCGCCCTTTTGTTTTGTCACATAGGTTAATGATTTCCCCCTTTTTCCCTTTTATTTTGTACGCGTGTGCTTAGGTTAGTCCAACTTCTTTTTAAAATTTTATTTTATGAGTTTTAACTTATTATTATTATTTTTTTCATTATTTAGGTAGACAATAGATATATGTATATATATATTGGCTAGGCTTTAATATACTTACAATAGATTTTTCTAACAATTATTTAAAAAAAAATAATATTTTTGTTATAAAACTAATTTTGTCAACTTTGAAATTATATACATATATATATAATTAATTAATTAATTATATACGTATCCTTGCCACACCCGTATTCTAATTTTTTTAAAATTGCCATGTCGCTGTACTGCGTACCTGTATCGGTGCAGGTGCATCCTTGGTAGTAGCTAGAGTTTACAGTTTTATAGATCTTTTCACTATTGGAAATTGGAGGATGTGTTTTCCTTTTTTCAGCTTCTTTATTCTAAGTTTCCTAGGGGGGAAGAAGATGATAGGTTGATTTGGAGTTTGACCAGTAGTGGTTATTTTTACGTACGTTCCTATTATAACTATATTTTTGGCTGCCTTATTGCTTCTTTCCCATGGAAGAACATTTGGAGTGTAAAGGGCCCTAAAAGGGTGTTGTTCTTTTTTATGGGCAGCAGCTCCATATTCTTACAATTGATAACCTTATTAAGAGGGGACTTCCCCTGGTTAATTGGTGTTGCATGTGTCGACTGTCGATGCTGTGGGGAAATTGCGGAGCATCTTTTGCTTCATTACGAGTTTTCTCATGTGTTGTGGAGTGAAGTTTTCCTGATGTTTGGGATTCAGTGGGTGATGCAAGAAAAGGTAGCATCTTTTCTGCTTAGGTGGCAAAATTGGTTGGGGAAGCATTCCTCAAATGTTTGGAATTTGGTACTAGCATGTTTGATGTGGTTAGTTTGATGGGAGTGTAACAGCCCCACTTTTGAGGTTGCTGTGAGCTCTATAGATCATTTGTAGTCCTTGCTAATCCAGATTTTGTTTGATTGGTCTCGGGTTTGGGGTTTTACGCATTGTACTTCCATTTTTTTATTTCCAATATTTTGCTATAATTTTTATTTGATTTGCTTGTAATTGTTTTAAACACTGTGTTCATCATCGTGAACACAAAGTGCCTTTTCTTTTTCTTTTTATTGATAAGTAATGTACAAAATTTTATTAAAAAAACCGACCAAGTACACTGGAAGTGTACTAGAGTGGCACAAATCAAGAGCCTAGATTACAACGATCTATAAGATCGGAGAGAGAAGAACAAGAATAAAAAGGCAAAACTACACTCCAGTCAAGGAGGGTACAGAAAAAGAGAGATTTAATATCAAGAATAGACCGTTCACAATCCTCAAAGCATCTGGCATTCTACTCCCACCATAAGCACCAAAACAAGCAATGCGGTACAGACCTCCATAAATCTATATTTCGATGCCTACCAAACTTGCTTGCCAAAAAGCTAGCAACTCACTAACTTTATATGGCATAACCCAATGAATACCAAACAAACAAAAAAACCATGGACCACAACTCATAAGCTATAGGACAATGAAGGAGAAGGCGATCCATTGATTCCCCTCACCTTTTACACATAAAACACCACTCTATCACTACAATATGCCTCTTCCAAAGATTATCCATAATTAAGATCTTACCTAAGGCAGCAGTCCAAGAAAAGAACGCTACTCTAGGAGGAATCTTCGATTTCCACATCATTTTCCAAGGGAAATCGATAACAAAAGAAGGAGATAATGAGTGATAGAAATCTCAAACCTCAGAACCTCTACTTAATGTTGGCTTCCAGCATAGTTTGTCAACATGACCACCTCGCACATTCGTGGAATAAAGCACATCCCAAAACAAATTGACCAATGCTTCCTCCCAATCCTGTGGAAGACGACAAAACCGAATGTCCCAATACAGCTGCCCATTAGAGAACTGCATAACATCTAACACTAAAGACTCCTTATTCCGATTAATACTATACAATTTTGGAAATGCTACCTTAAGGGTGTGTTTGTTTAGAAGTGAAACAGGGTGGATGGAAAACTTTGGAGAAAAAATAGGAGGGAAAACTTTTTTGTAGTGTGTTTGGTTAGATGGGGAGGAAGGAAAATAAATGGTGGAGCCCAGGTATTTTCTCCCCGGACCCACCAAAATATTTTCTCTCTAAAATAGAGAGAGAACTGAGTGAGGATAAATTTTTTCTTGATTGAAAAAAAATATCCATGTGCATTTTTAAGTTGCCTTTATTTTTTTATTTTTTCTTCTTAGTAACGTTGCCTTTGGCTTTTTTTTTTTTTTTTTCCCTTCCTTTTCGTTTAATTTTTCAGGCCTAGGCGTGCCTTCTTTCTTTTGATTTTCTAGGGCTTGGGCATGATAGATGTTCTTTTCTTTTTTTTTAACTGGATGTGATTTTTTTTTTTTGGGGACACGATTTTTATTTTTTTTAATAATTTGGATGATTGCTCTTTTTTTGTAGTTATTTGTCACTTTTTTGTTTTAATTGGACACCATTCTTTAATAAGGGTATATGAGTAAATTTATTCAAAATCATTTTTTTCATCTTTCCACTTCTCCACTCCCAACCAAACAAATAAGAGAGAAAATAAAATATTTTTTATACTCCCACTTTTCCATCCTTCCACTATTTTCTATCCTTCCACTTTTCCACTCCTCCAACCAAACAGACTCTAAGAGAACAATCCCTACACCATTCATCTTCCCAAAACTTTACTTTAGTACCATCACTCACATCAAACTGAAGGAATTTAGAAAAGTCCAGCCAACCACTTCTAATGGATTTCCACAAACTAACACCGTAAGTCTCTGTCACCAGTTTGGTGCACCATCCACCCCCTCCATCCCCATATTTTGCCTCAATAACCTTCCTCCAAAGGGTATCTCTCTCTGTTCCATATCTCTATAATCATTTGCCTAACAAAGTAGAATTAAATCATCTCAGCCATCGAATCCCTAAACCTCCATTCTGTATTGGCATGCAAACCTTAGCCCATTCCACCAAAGAAATCTTAGGAGCATCAATACCACTCCAAAGAAAGTCTCTTTGTAGTTTCTCCATACGATTAGCCACCTTTACTGGAACAGAAAAGAGAGAAAGAAAATAAGTAGGTAAGCTACCTACAGCCCAAGTATTTCAAGAGAAGAGAAGACTGCCTACAGCTCAAAATCTCTACTAAATCCTCCATATTAGGCATGATACCAATTGGTACCAATTCTAATTTCAACAAATTAATTTTTAGCCTTGACACCACTACAAATCTAGCAAGAATCCCACGCAAAGCAGATAAATAATGTGAATTAGCATCATAAAAAATAAGTGTATCATCTACAAATAAAAGATGGGACACTGTAAGCAATGTACGAGCTGCATTACCTACTAAGAAGCCCGAAAACTGTCCCAAAATAGCAACTGTATCCAACATACGACTCAAAGCCTCTATAACTATATCAAAAAAGAGTGGAGATAGTGGGTCCCCTGGACAAACACCCCTAGTGCTTCCAAAGATATCAACCGGGGTACCATTTAGCAGAATAGAAAATTTGATAGTTGATATACACCTCAAAATCCACCTTCATTTTTCTGAGAAGCCACACCACCTAAGTAAATACATAAGAAAATTCCAATTCACATGATCATAGGCTTTCTCAATATCCAACTTGCAAATAACCCTCGGCACCCCTGACTTCAACCTACTGTCAATACATTTAAAAGCAATTAAAACAAAATCCAAAATCTGCCTACCTTAAACAAAGGCGTTTTGTGAATTTGAAATAAGACTATGCGCCACCCTTTGCAAACAATTATCTAAAAAAGAACTACTCATCATTTTAATCCGTTTTTCAACGTTGGATCTATGATCTAACAAAGAAACTATTAACTTGCGAATTGCAAAATTCAAATGTTGTTGCATTGGTTCTTTCCTCAAGAGATCAGCTTTTTGTATAAAATCAAGGTTCTTGTATTTATCATTGGTTTCATTAATTGTGCTGCTAGCTTGTTGATGCGGGAAGCACAAGCAAAGATTTATTTTAATTTAGTTTTATTTCTTATTGGAGTCAATTGAATTTTATTTTAGGCCCTAATATTGAATTAGGTTTGTTAGTATTTTTATTTAGTCTAGGGTATTTTTGTAATAAGTCAATCAAGGTTATCTATGCTACTTAGACTTTAGTAGTCTATATAACAAGGTGTTGGAATCTTTTTGAGGAGGATTATTTTGATGAACAAAATTTCAGTTGAAATCATCCCAATGGTCTAGTGCCGACTCTAGCCAACCCTAAGTGCTGACTCCTAGAAGTTTTCTTATGCTAGGTGTTGATTACTAGAAAGTTTAGGTGCTGACTCATAGTTTCCCTATCTTTATGTTTCTAGTTATTTACTTTTGTTGTTGCATTGTTCTGGTTTGTGCCACGTCACTTGTGATGTTGATTTTGTGAATCTTGAAGGATGTCTTATATATTTTTCTTGTAGGACTTTGCCAGAAATATCAAGAGAAGAATTTGAGTTGATATTTGATGAGCTGGATGATAGTCATGATTTCAAGGTATGTCCATTTACTTTAGCTCTTGGTTAGACTAAACTAAATTCTAGTGATATTTATTTTTATTTTTTGTTAGTGTTCAAAACTTTTCTTTGTCATCTGTTTGAACAATCCATCATTGGTGTAAACAAATTTCATTTAGTCATTTTGCTAAATTTTTAATCATTTCTGTTTTTGGTGTCATGGATATGTTTGCTAGCAAATGTATACAGCACCTACTAATGCACATAAGACTTCGATATTTAGTTTGTAATGTTCATGAATATAAGGAAGAATACACTTTTGTTGTAGAGTGCTTCTTGTTTCATAACAAGCAGATTTTGTTTCCATTTTAGGCAAGATAACATCCTTGCCTCCCATATCTAGAAATACATATAAGGCATTTGGTTTGGGTCATCT
Source organism: Quercus suber (assembly GCF_002906115.3). Classification (NCBI taxonomy): domain Eukaryota; kingdom Viridiplantae; phylum Streptophyta; class Magnoliopsida; order Fagales; family Fagaceae; genus Quercus; species Quercus suber. Next base: position 538,553 of record NW_027069642.1, on the reverse strand, counting down.
TTCAAGATTCCTTATTGGATTGCAAATAGCTCAAGGGAATTTGGATCCCCATAAAACCCCACTTCTATTGGAATATGGATTTACTTGAAAAAATGTGGGCATTCACATTCCCAAGACTAGGATAGTTATCTTTTTTTTTTTTTTTTTTTTTTTAACAAAAGTGACAATGATGCCCCATTTAATACTCTCTGACTATCCAAAGTATAACTTTTTCATCTTACACATTCACCCTCCTATCTTTTCATTCTCTGTCTGATTTGTTGCTTTGCCTCTCTCTCTTTGCTAGAACACGATTGCTTGACATTTCCACTGTGGTGAGTATTGCTCTTCCATGCCTAGGTTTTCTTTAATCCATTGCATTTTTTATGTTTTAGATTTTTTATGATATCTCAATTTTGATAAACTTTTTGGGAAGTATGCATGGCCTAGACTTCAATTTTGAGAACCAGCTTCCATAACCCATTGTAGTCTTTCCTGCATTGTCTCCTTCTGGGACTGAGATATATTTTGCTCTTGTTTTTATTTTATATAATATAATAGTGATAGAGACTGTGAGATTTACTTTTTTTTGGTTTAATTTTGTATTCTGCTGTTTATACTGTTGGTTCCTAGGCAATGTTTTGCATCTAAATATTAATGCACCGCATGCTCAAAAACCTATATGCTGGGGGGCATATCCCCCCCCCCCCCCCCCCCCCCCCCCCCCCCCCCCCCCCCCCCCCCCCCCCCCCCCCCCCCCCCCCCCCCCCCCCCCCCCCCCCCCCCCCCCCCCCCCCCCCCCCCCCCCCCCCCCCCCCCCCCCCCCCCCCCCCCCCCCCCCCCCC
>NW_027069642.1:522329-537512 GCF_002906115.3 Quercus suber | reverse complement strand
ATCCTCGATCTCTTCCTAAATTTTGGATCAATTGGATGATGCATAGTGGGGCTAGGTGAACCTTATTCATTCTTTTTTTCCCCTTCTACAAAACATGAAAACTGGTTATCTACTAATATTTCATCCTTTCTGTTTGCTTCGTTCACTTTTCTTCCTTCCTAACATAGAGGCTTCAATAAAATAAAATTTTGACACCTTGATATTAAATTTTGATCTTCTAGTTGTGCTGGAAGGGTAAAGAAAGTAGTGTGATAACTCAACCTGCTTCATCATTCACACAAGTCTACCATTTGCTTACCACTGCATGACTGTTTTTGCCTTTGCTTGAGATTCAGTGTTCTCACATCATTTATCTTTCAACAACGCCATTCTAGAATGCAAATCATTACAAGTGGTAAACAGCTTATTTTTGGTCAACAGGATTACAAGTGGTGCAACCTAATAATTTGAAAGAACAATAAAATTTGGTTTTTCTTTTCCTTGTATTTTAAACTGTTTTTTACTAGAGATGGACATTGTAGAAGCAAAATGTTATGATTACTATCATTTGTTGTATGTGTATTTCTCTAATTTGTTTGCTGAACTTCATCTTTTGACTTGTAGATCAACCTAAATGAATTTTCTTACCTTTGCAATGCCATTGCTCTAAAATTCCCAAAGGAAGAGTGTGTAAGTCCGAAATGCCCTAGATCTGAAACATCAGTAAGCTTCTTTTTGAGTGACAAAGAGCTTTTTATATTGCACCTTTGATACTATGTATTTTGTTTGCAGGAATCTCGCTTTGAATATTTTCCATTCTACAATTCACCCTGCTCTAAAAAGTTGAAAGGCTTTGTGCGGAGTCCTATTTTTGGATACATTATATCCTCCATTCTCATACTAAATCTGTTTGCTGTTATTGTGGAAACAACGGTATGACCTCTATTTTAATAGAACTGGTGCTTTTCATTTGCCACCATGGCATGGTCAACATATAGGGTTCATTGCTTTGGATTTATTTGATATTTATGAATTAAAGTTCTGCTTTAATATTTTTGTTTGATGCCTTTAGTGGTATGATCTTATTGCTTATGAATAAACTTGCATTGACTCTTTAAGGATGTAATTTCTAGATGCTATTTGTTGTCAAAGTTCATTGTGGTGTAAAAATAATTTATTTTTCCATCACTGCATGTTTCAAATGAAATAGAATTCAAACAGTCATAATTATTTTTCTGTGGTGTTTGTCATTTGGTTCTCGATTGGCTTTCCTAGCCCCCTTCCCCTACCCCATACTTGAGGGGACCCCTTTTCATTATTCCATGCAAATGGAATTGAGAACATTTTCAATAGGCAGCAGCTTTCGGGGATCTTTATTAACTGCCCAAATGGGAAAGAGGAATTTACAATTTTTGAAGACAGATGCAACTGTCAATTTTATTGTTAACATGTCTGTGAATTTATTATTTTGAGTATGTATGTTATTCTTTGTTTTAGGGTTTTATACTGGTAGAATAACCGTAGATACTAAAGATTCTGAGGATGATGATTGCTATGAGTAGTGTTTACATAGGGCACATTTGGTACACAAAATGGAGTTACAACAGTGATGATAATCTTTATTACTAGAAATAAAAGGTGTTATAATGAAATAACTAAATATATTCATACATTTGATTGTAAGTTGTAACATTAGGAAATATCTTAGCTATTCAATGTTTCCTAAAAAGGAATAATTTTTAAATTTGAGAGAGAGGTTATATATATATATATATATTTTTTTTTTTTTTTGTTGTTGTTGTAATTGGTATGTGTATATGGAGAGTTTGTATATTTGTAAATATATTAATTTTAGAAATTATTACACCTACTAAGGAAAAGCTTTTACAACCCGTTTAGAGATGAATAATTATTCCCTATTCTAAAAAATAGTCATTCATAAAGAATGACTTTTCTTTGTAATAAAACCATAACTAAACTAAAGAATAAATAAACCATATGATTAACTATTACATTACAGTGTCTATTACAGTCTACTAAACATACCCATAGTAAGGGGTAAATGTGTAATAATGTAGGTTGACAACAAGAAGTAAATGATGATGATAATAATAATAATGATAATAATAATAATAATAATAAATTTGCAAGTTTCTTGGAAAAAATGTATTACATCCTCATAATTCTCCATATTCCTAGGATAGTTGGTGAATCTTTACTTGTTTCTACAAATTAATAAACAAGTTGTAAGCGTCATGACATCAAGTACTAATCATGCAATTTTCAGCTGAAGCGTCCTCTAAATTGTACTCCTCTTTTGGCCTAGATTGCAACGAGTTTGCAGCTTAAGTTGCCTATGATTATAGTGCTGGGTAATTTTTTTTTCCCATATTTTGTCAGTTGTGGACGTGTCACTGTTGAATGCTTAAATCCCAGACCCCACAACAATCGAGTCTTAGAAGAGGAATGTGTTATGACCCTAATGTCCCACATGGATTAATTATAAGCTTAATCATGTGTTTATAAGCTCTTGAGCACCCTCCCCTTATAAGCTGGTTTTCAAAGATGAGTTCTACCCATGGGTTTATAACATTTGGTATCAGAGCCAACCACCACTTTGATTAAAATTACTGATAGATGAGTGGAGTCACCAAAAATAGAAAGGCTTACCATCAGATCAGTGTCACTAGAGTGAACTGTCGTGGACATCGACTGCGAAGCGTGGTAGTATGTTATGATCCTAATGTCCCACATGAATTAAATATAAGCTTAACCATGTGTTTATAAGCTCTTGAGCACTCTCCCCTTGTAAACCAATTTTCAAGGGTGAGTTTTACCCATGAGTTTGTAACAGAATATTTTTACATGTTAACTAACAAAGGCACCTAGTTAAGTGCTAATTGCACATATGATGTCAAAAATATTCTACCAGTCATTTTTGTCAATTGATTCTAGGTCAACATCCTGAATGTTGTTAGTGTTCCAGATTTATTTACCTTAAGAACAGCCATTTCCACTACTCTTTACATGTCATCATTTTCAGTTTGGTTTTAGAATAAGAAAATTGATGATATGTCTACCATCTGATACCTGGTCTATTTGATTTCAAACTATAATACCGATGTCCATCCTTTAGGATGATGAAAGGCTCCAGCACACTTAATAAAGTGAGAGATGAGGCCATTAATAGGGATATTTTGGCATTAAAAGAAAGTAATATTTCCCTCTAACATTCTCAAAAAATACTGAGGAAGCCTTTCTAATCAATGCTCCATTAACAGAGATACTCTTTGACCTTCTTGCAAGTTAAAACAAAAAATCTGACAGAACCAAGAATTAAATATTTAAATTCATTTCCTGAACACACTTTGATACTCAATGGCACCCCAAACTATTGATAGAGTTGTTTTTGTAATAGAGTTGTGCTTTTGGTTTCTTGATTACTGGATCTAGAACAATTAATTGGGAAGTGGCTCATGTATCTTTATCCTGACATTTATAAATCATGCTAATGTGGAATGCTTATTTTGTTGCAGCTTGATATAGAAAATAATTCTGCTCAAAAGGCGTGGCAAGAAGTAGAGTTTGTCTTTGGTAAGTGCTTGCTGAGGATCAACTTATCTTCATATGTACATGTGTGAATTATTGCTAAACTAACAATCTATAGTATAAAGATGTTTATGGTGAGCTTCTGAGTTGATGCAAGTCTAGCATTCACATATCTGTCCATTAAAGGATTTTCATTGTTACAATTAGCTCGTAGTGGATTAATATATTAAAATGGCAGTTAGTGACCTTGGTAGTTATGTCAGTGATGAGAGCTTGAAATGATCCATCATAACTATGTATATATTCAATGGTTGAGATGGTCAATTCTGTTCTAACCATCAGCATTGATGTTTGGAACCAATATTGATGGCCTTCCTGAATGTTGATACCTTTTCAGGCGCTAAACTGGAGGCATAACTGTATTATATTTGAACCAAGGCCATGCTTAGGGTCTTTTAGATCACATGTGAGGGAAAGTGCAACATTTGAATGCTAGATGAGAAACACACTGAAGCATGACAAGCCAGAACTTTGGAACAATAAAATTAAAATAAAGGATAGGAACCTAGGAATCAGCTCCTAGGCTTGCTTGGAGTCAACACCATGTGAGAAAAAAAAAAACCACTAGGAGTCTGCACCAGACAAAAGCCAAAAGAAACTTTCATACATCAAAATTGCATCTCCTTGAAAGGAGTACAATAGTTTGCTTATAAAGAATACTAAATCCTAATTCTAATTAGCATAGGAAACCCTACTTATTGAATGATAGAAATACACAAAGCTTTAAATAAAAATACCAATTAACCTAATTGAGTACTAGGGCCTAAATGAAATAAAATTTTAATTAATGTCCAAAAAGAAATAAAACTAAAACAAAATAAATTGTTGCTTGTGGTTCCCGCATCATCAACAACACACACGCGCACAGGCAAAGGAGCATTCTGAATAATAGCTAAACTTATTGATAGCAGTGTTGGCAGTCTCTATTGCTGCTAGACTGACTTTTGGACTTATTGATGCATGCTCGCTTAATAGGAAATACTTGATAATCTTGGGTAATAGTCTTCGGTAGTGATGGCAAGTGAAAAAGTAACTACTATTTTTTACATGTTCTGACTTGGACTAGAAGTCTGTTTTATGCTTTGAGACTTTGGTACTCCTTTAGAAATGTCGTACTTATTAACTTGCTCTTTATTACTTGATTGGTCTCATTACTCCAAATTATGTGTGCTATATAGACTAATCTTATTTTCTGTTTCTGAAATTAATAGGTGGCTTTTTCTTCTTCTTTTTCTTATTTTGTCATTTTATCCGACAGGATGGATATATGTGCTGGAAATGGGTTTGAAAATATATTCATTTGGATTTGAGAATTATTGGAGGGATGGTCAAAACCGCTTTGATTTTATGGTCACTTGGATAATAGGTAATCAGATTGGAAAATAACATCCCTTTGTAGTACTATTTATTGCAATTTCTTTACAAATCAGTCTTATAGGCATCATAACAATATTGCTAAATTTGATACATGGAATTGTCTATAGAAACAACTTTTGCTATTGCTAATTGGCCCTTTTGATTATTCTATGGAATAAACATCATTTACTTTTGTGTTATTCTCTGTTCCATTTATATCACTATTGATTGATGATTCTTATGTTTGCAGTTATCGGAGAAACCTTGACTTTTGTGGCCCCTCAAGGACTTACTTTCCTTTCAAATGGTGAATGGTAGGGAATAGTTTTCTTAAAAATATTTTTCTTCTTTACATGAGAGTTCGTCGTTTTCCCTCACTGTATTTTTCCTAACACTTTGCTATTGAGTTTTTACATAATATGAAAATCTTTGAAGAATATAAGTTTCTTAGTCTAGGCATGATGACAATTTTTTGGATGATATTTACATGACCTTCCCATTGACTTTGTCAAATTGCTCTCAATGTAGGATACTTCTTAATGATATTTACAAGTTTCTTATAGGAAAATACCAGTGATCATACCACAGACCTGTGTTTGCTCTGATGTCCACAGAACATTAAATTGATAAATTTGATACAGGAATTTTATGGTTTATCATAGCTTTCAAAGCACTTCCTTGTCTACAATTATTTCTCCTTTGTTAATGTTAACAGGATTCGCTACCTTCTCCTCGCAAGAATGTTAAGATTGATAAGGCTGTTGATGTATGTCAAGCGTTACCATGCCTACATTGCCACTTTCATAACCCTTATACCAAGTTTGATGCCATACCTTGGAACCATATTTTGTGTCCTATGTATTTATTGCTCTCTTGGTGTACAGGTAAGTTCTTTTCTCCTGCTTGATTTCAAAGAAAGTAATTGACTAATATAAAGATGCTCTTCTTCTTTCTTCCGTGCTTCCCTATTAGATTAAATGGAAGTACATGAAAAATATCTAACCTGTACTTTTACAATTTTTTTTCAGCATATGTTTGGAAATACTCAAGTTTCTGTTATGTGTCTTCACAGATTTAAAATTTAATATATAGTGTGGAGGGTAAATTTTATACCTAATTGATTTAGACCTAGTTTCAAAAGTTCCATCAGTCACATTTTGAAGGTTGACAATTCTAATCTATAGGTCCTTATTATTTGATATTTAGGCATCTGATAGCTATATCCATGTGTCATATTGAATATTTCCCCATTTATGTTACTGTTAAAGCATTCTCCAAATTTTTTCTTCTTCTAATTTTTAGATCTTTGGTGGGCTTGTCAATGCTGGAAATGCCAGTTTGGACGGGACTGATCTTTCAGATGATGAGTATCCTTTATTCATTAATAAACTCTTTTCTAAGGTTTCATTTTATTCAGCCATGGCATAACTGTTATATCTTTTTGTTTTATATTGTTAATAAAAGGCTATTATAGGAAAATTCTATTAGATATTTATATTCAATTATTTTGTAAATTGTTTATTTCTTCTGCAAAGATTTAGTTGCAACAGTAAGTGTCAATTTCTTCAGTCATTTTTCTTAACAAAATCAGCTATTTACTTTTCAATTTCAATGACTATCCAAATGGGATGGTGACACTTTTCAATTTACTGGTCATGGGAAACTGGCAAGCATGGATGCAGGTATTACTGAATGATCATCTTTCTCTACATAGTGAATGATACTATCTTTTTGGCGATTCTTTTATGATTTATGTCCTCATGAATGCTTGCTGGGATTTTCCTTTTTTTTTTCCCCCCTTTATTTTCTCTCTTTTTATTTTTATTGTGATTTTGAGAATCTAGGCTTTCTTGACTATACCTCCATGGTGACAGAAGATTGGGGTTCTTTATGAGGGAGCTGTTAATGGGTTGGCTACTCTGTACCTATCTGAGTAAAAATTGGAAACTGCAAACCACAACCACTAGATCTAAAATGCATTGCAAAGATTGCATGGATCTAGACAATCCATGCATTTTGATCCCACATGGGACCCATGGATTTTATTTAGGCTCCACCTAGTGGATGGTTTGTAGAAACTCCCACATAAGAGAACTGATCTTGTGGGAACCTGTCACAACCCAAACTCCATTGGACAATTGGTTCTTATGAGTCACAGAAACGCAACCATATTCTTGGGCACATTTCTGTTCATGCATGTCCTGCCATGATAGGAAAGTGTTGTGTCTGACATGAATTCCCTCTTGTTCAAAGTGTACAAGTTAATTGGTATGATCCACGTCATTGTGTCTGTCCCAACATCAAGGCTTGAATCCTTTTTTGGTTCAGTAGTGTTACTAGCTTAGCACTAAACCTTTTTTTTTTCCACCCTACAGAATATCTGTACATCTAAAATGTCAGTAAACCGCATGTAGTGCATACAACTAATATTTGGACTATAGAAGAGGTTCAGGCATATTTAAGTTGTTATCAGCAGTTCTTCCTTAATCCTGTGCTATTACTTTTATGGTTCAATTAGTTAAAACTGAGCTGTAATTGTGACCTACACTTTGAGTCATTCTTTTAATTGCCATTCATCATTTCAGAGCTACAAGGAATTAACAGGAACTGCTTGGAGCCTCACTTATTTTGTCAGCTTTTACTTAATAACTGTGTTACTGCTTTTAAATTTGGTAAGTTTTATTTACTATTGCTCCATTTTTTTTTTCAACAATGTTGCCTATATGTTTTTTAAAATTAATAAGTTACACAAGCACTTAGTGTGGTCTAAACCCACTATATGAGAAGGAGGTGCCATATGAGCTAAAGCTTATTGGCCCGTTCTCCATGTGTTGCAGAAGCAAAATGCCTGCCATTTGATTGTTTTGCAATTTATGAGGCAGAGCAACTTTGTTTCTTGAATAAGATGCTGAAGAAATAGATTTTCAGTAATCGACTAAAACCAAAGTTGAAATATGTCATTACAATTTTGTTTGCTAAAATTTAACATAGAGAGTGACAGTAATTACCTTTATGTATGAAGCATTCATACATAGTAACTTCACAAGGGTCAGCCCATAACAAAGAACAGTTTTGGTTTGGCTAAGTTAGGGGCCCCAATTCCATCCTAAAAATTTTACATGCGCTCCAGACAGGGTTGTTGAGAATGACTAACTTTTAACATTTTAAAGATTTTCTTGTCGGGAATTTGGAATATGAGAAGCCTTTGCTACTGTGGCATTTTTGTCTTAATTTTAAATTTATTTGTTTAGTAAATGAAGAAGCTCTACTTGGAAAAAATGCCCCTTTGCTTGATGTGGGTAATTTTGAGAGAAAGAAACAGTTATACATTTGAATGATATTGAGCTCTCAGTTATCAATATGATATCATTATTTTTTAGGTAGTTGTAGTTTGAAATGGGCTCGAAAGTATGGTACTTTAGAAGCATGTTCTAATGTAGAGTTTATTTATTCTACTTATTTTAGGTTGTAATGTTTGTGAATTGTATTGCTTTAGGTTTGCTTTATAATTTCCTGTTGACATTATGTGTTCCTCTTTTCAAAAAAATTGTGTATTAATTACCCAAACAAATGAAGATTAACTTTGGAGTTTGTTTTTCATGTAATTTCAGATTGTAGCTTTTGTATTGGAGGCATTCTTTGCGGAAATGGATCTCAAGTCATCAGACAATTTTGAAGAACAAGATAAGGTTGGTAGTTGCCCTGCACTTATCATTTCAATATAAAATCAAAGCTATGCAGCCAGGTTCATCTCCTGAAAATGCGAGCGTGATGCAGATATATGATTTCCCTTTCACTTAAGAAAATTACATAGATCCTCCTAGAATTTTAGGGTGATTTTCAAATTAACTCTTGAGTTTCTCAATCCATCAATATCCACCCTTTAGTTTCAAAATTGTTGCAATCTAGATCTTCACTGAGGCCTATTAACTAGAGATATTGGAAATTGAAGCAAACTGCCCTTGAGAACTATTTGGAGGCTAAAGGCCTTTCACATGAATGATAAAATGACAATACAAACTTCCAAAATGATGGCATCTTCATTAAATTGTGTTTATTGATTAGGTTTTACATGTAAATAAACTGTTTTCTGAATTTTGTTTTGTGCCAAAATACCATTTGCAACTCTTGTGTTGAATTTTTATTGCTTAGATAAATTCTAAGTACAACTTATATGGATTTCCATTATTTTTAGTTAAAAAATTCAAAGACTTACTAAGAGCACATTGTAACACTTTTAAGATTATAGGGTTGACATTAGTGCAATCAAATCTTTTAGGTTTAGTTTGATGCTAATACCAAGCTCTGGGTTTATTTTGTAATTACTTATAAATATATTTTGAAAATTGTTTGATTATCATGTTACTGGGTTGTGAAGTCCCATAATTGGTTATGATGAAGACACAACTCAAGAAAAAAAAAATCGCATCATGATTTTATTTTAGCATCTAACTTGTCATTTTTAGGTTTTCATTGACTATCTGACTAATCAATTTTAAAGGAACGTTTTTTTTTTTTTTTTGAAAAGTTACATGGGTTGTAGTGCATAAAAGCTCAGGATACCTCTTGATTTGCCTCCTACTGATTTGGGATTATTAATCCACTTGTATGAAAATGCTGCAGAGATAATGCAGGCAATTCAAAAGTTTTAAAATTGAAATTGCAATTATTTCCTAAGTCAGGTTGTTTTGCATGTTTCTCAAATCTTCAATGATGTTAATAGGGCCGTGTTAGGTTATCTATTCAGGCTTCAGAAATGATTAAGATGGAAGTTTGCCCACATTGCTTAGCATTGCCATATATACATTCTGAAAGTTACTTGATATCTATATTTTTGCAAAAAAAAATTGGCAGAGTAATGGCTTCTTTGCTTTTTATTAGCAATAGATAAATCATTATTGTTATCCTCAGAACTTATCACCTCCATTAGAATTAATTTCCTAAACTAATCATCTGTTGTTGTTGTTAGTAAGAGCCTTTTTTTTTTTTACCGTCATACATTTAAGCTGCACCAACCCCCAGTAGTTGAAATGAAATTTTATTGACCATAATTAGAGTTTTTCTTGCTTTGAACTGGATGTTGTTTGTGGTAGTCTTTCTTTTTTGTCACCATCGTCTCCAATGTTTTTGATCCCCTCACCAGTTTATACTTATATTTCTATTAAAATATTTGAATCATATAATTATTTTATTACCTTTTCAATCTAGGCAGTAGAGGGCAGAAACGATCGTCGACGATCTGTTGGGTATGTATGATGAACTAGTTTAAAGTTTTTGAAAGCTCTATTTGCATCCATTTTTGGACGTTAACAGCTGCCTTGTCTTGTTCATTTGGCTTGGTGCAGTACAAAATCACGGAGCCAGAGGATTGATCTCCTTCTTCATCATATGTTGAGTGCAGAGCTCGATAAAGAGCCCCCCAACCTATAGATTTGCTTCATTCCACTTGTGGTAACTGAACTAGACCTCACAAGCGACATTTTGTTTTCCCATTGGATTTGCTATTGTGAATTACACTTTAGAACTTCACAAATTTCTCATTGTAACTCTGCTTTTGACAACTTTTTGCTTTCCATTGCAATAGCTAACTTGTTACCATTTTATGTCTTTGTGAACTATAGAGAAATTCTGAAGCCGTTTTGCCCTTGCTTTGGGGTATTTAGCTTTTACGCTTTAGTGGTTAGCAAAGCAAAAGAATTGTTTCAAGTGACTCGTCCCGGAAGGAACCATGTGATTGCTTCAAAGAGTGAGCAGCAGACACACTCTTTGTTTTTCATGCCATTGGTACTAGGTTCTCCTTTTTGGCAGGCAGCTTAATTTCTGTTAGCCTACACAGCTTATGTTCTCCACCCCCTTTCTTTTTTTTGGGTTCAGAGATTGATTACAAGAAGTTGTGCAACTACAATTTGTTTTTGTTATGGTTTTATATTGTATTATTGTTTGTACACGTGAGGAAAGTATATTTAGCAGTGGAAGGGATTATTGTTTCGACTTTTGAGGGTAGACCACGCAAAGCCTATAAAGAATAAAGGGAAAGGATTTTTTTTTTTTTTTTCCAAAAAAAAAAAATCATATAATGCCATGTGCGGATGCCACAGCATTTTTTGTATGCCTATATTATGCTATCCACCATCTTAATCTTTTTTATTTTATTTTATTTTATTTTAATGCAAATTATAAAGTGGGCTGTCTAACTTTTTGGAAAATGGTCCAACTTCTTATATATTCAAAGATGTTGTGCTTGATCCATTATTCACTAACTGAACTATATAATTTTGGTTTTAAAATCAATTAATGGTCTATTATAATTTATATCAACTAAAACTTCATTTTTTTGATAGAATATTTCCTGAAGTCAAACCATGCTTATTAAACCTTGTAGCTAGCTGGCGTGGTAATATTACCAAGTATACGATAGCTAGTTATAAGAACTGGATGCCCACCACTGCTTCATTTGGGCGAGTTGGGATCTCTTTATGCACCAAGTGCTTGGTGGAATAGGGGAGAGGGCGTGGATTTGAGCTGCAGGGGCAGCATATTTAGCGTGTAAAATGTTTTTATTTGTATTTTTTTTTTTAACTCCTAAATTCTATTTTATATTCTTGGCTTCCTTTTCTCTTTTAAAATTATTTAGAAGAGGAATTTTTTTTTTCTTCCTCCAAAAGCTTCTATGAAATGATTTTTATTTATTTTTTGTTTTTAGCCACTAGAGGAAACTGACTCCACGAGATTAAAGGCGTTTTATACGAATTTGGGGTGGGGGGCAACGCATTAATGTCAATTATTTGTAGATTAGTGGAATCCCGTCATGTTCACTACACCACAAGGCTTGAAGCATCAATTGTTCTAAAAAAATATATAGGTAAATATGAAGCTTAGCATCTACTTTTGAAATGAAATGACTCCATTTGTTGAAAATTTCTTTTTTGCATATCCGTATTTTGTAGGACGATTAAAAGAATCTATAGGCACCAACTCCTGGACCTTCACGATCTATCAACAAAACATCTAGGTATAACAAGCTAAAAGAATCTACATTCCGTTGACCTTAGTCTTAAACTACTAAATCTTGATGCTTCAATAATAGTAGTTTAACCAAAAATTTAAGGAAGAAGATTAGGTCCAATGCATTTTATGCAATAACTTGATGGGATGCTGCAACGGGACACTTTTTGGACACATGACAACATCCTATTGTGTTCAATGCACAGGGCACTAGACCCAAACCAAACCTTAATTTAAAATTGTTGCAATTCAAACTCTTAAGAGGTCTATTTCTACTAAAAAGTAAAAATAACAACCAAAAAAAAAATATAATTATCTAAAAATTTACAATCTCTATATGTGAATGGTGGGTAATACTATTTATCACTAAAATCTAAAAAAAAAAATCATAATAGAGTAACACAATTTAATCAAGTATTCATTGTTCCTGTTTAGTATATATGTGTTAAGTCTCTTAACATAATGATTTTGTTAATGAATTTCCTAAGGCCAAGGCAGTGGATGTGATACACTTGATACTTTATTAAAAATATATATATATATATATACATTTATAAAGTAAAAGTGTACATATATATATTTAAAAAATCACACTCAACCACAATAAATTTGTACGTGGAAACTAATGAATCATTAATACATGTGTTTTTATTTTTTGAAAAGTATATATTACAGCTTATAATTGAACAATTATGAATCTTTAACCTAGGCACTCATTAACGAAACCCATATAAAAAATAATAATAATAAAGTCTCAGGTGAAATTTACTATCTATTTAAGTTAGTAATGACTCATTTATGGGAACAAGTCAAAACAACTTAGAAAGTCAAAGTGATTAATTTGAAATCAACATGAAGTATATAATTGAGAGAGAGAGAGAGAGAGAGAGAAGAGAGAGAGTTGTGTGGCTTCATTGAGTGGTAATTTTAATTATTACATCTCCACCTAGAGAGAGCAGCTCTTAGTCATCTATCCTTATATAAACCCATCCCATCCATCCTCTCATCATAGAACAAGACAAACCTAAAGAGAGAGAGAGACAGAGACAGAGACAGAAGGAGAGATGAGGAGCATGAAAGGTGAAGTGGTGCTCAACAACCCTGCCGAGAAGGCATGGGAAATGTACAAAGACAATGAAGTTATCAGCAAAATAAATCCTGAAATGCTTGCCCAAGCTGAATACATCCAAGGAGATGGCAGCCCTGGAAGTTAGAGGCTTTTTAAGCTTGGCCCCGGTATATATATATATATATATGTCTTTCTCAAGCTTGATTCTATAAGCTTAATTGAGTTAATTAGATATAGTGATTTTGTGTATGAATTTGTAAAAAATAGATTTATCAACCTTATTTCGTTTTAAACAAAATAGGATTTTTATATTATTAAATATTAATAAATTGCAAATAATAATGAATTTATTTACAAATGTTTATATATATAAATGTCTATATAAGTATATTTTTATATATGTATATATTTAAACATATAATTAAAGTTGTAATATAATTAAATCAAGCATTATATTCATGACTTTATTGACAAATACATTTAAACTTGATTTTAACTTATTTACTAAATTAAAAAAAAAAAATCCCATAAAGAAGCTATTTCTCTAGCTAGACTTCAAGCTACTAAAATAACAACTAAGTTCATACAGAATCATACATAACCCTATATAATATGCACTCCCTTTTGCATTCTTGATATCCTCTACATATCCTATTATATTTTAAAAAAATTTCTTAGTAAGGAGGAAAAGTAAATTTAAGATATAATATATTCCTTACTAATAGTTATAAATATAAATAAGAAAAAGGTTTGACTCCAAATATGTCTGGAGTCTGGAGTTTGGAGCCTTAAGCTTCAACTCCCAATAAGAAAATTACATGTGTGAGGTCAACAAAAAAAAGAAAACGAAAATTTCCAAAGCAAGTTCGGGTGAATTATCCAAACCATAACCATTGAAAGCTCCCTAACAAGATTATCGTAAATTTAATTCAAATTTAATTTCAAAATCACCTTCCATCCTTAAACTTGAGAACCAAAACAACCTCCAAAAAAAAAAAAACATGTGTAATTTTGTGCACTTACGCAGTTATATAAAAATGGATGTAAATTCTGATGCAAAAGTGGTGGACGCAGCCATCAGCAACTACGTGAAAGAATCAACTGAGAAGATAGAGAAGGTGGAGATGGGGCAGTCCGTAAAATACCGTGCGATCGGAGGTGACTTGAGGAGGATGTACGATCCATATAGGGTCACCTTCTCATTCATTCCTGTGGAAGGAAAAGAGAATGAGATGTGTCTCGCTGAAGGGAAGGCTGAGTTTAAGCCACTCACTCCAGAAACGCCTTCACCATTGAAGGCAAGAGATGCTGCTCTAGGATTCCTCAAGTGGTTTGAGAAGTTTCAGCTAACCTGCTAGCTACAAATTAGCTTAGCTAGCTAGGTCAATACATTTGCTATATATGGTGAATAAGAATAATAAGATGGAGAATCTTACAGTTTATTTTGAATTAATCAAGTTGGCAGGTTCTACCGCCATAGTTATCCATTATTTTGTCCATTTATTATCATTATTTTGAATTATATATATGTTATCTCCTAACTGTTTTACATTATTTTACATCTACATCCTGATAACTCTTCAGTTACTATTCATCATCTCCTCCAGATCTATTGTTACTGTTACCCTTTTTGTTGGAAGGCTGAGCCTCCTATCTATCTGCTTTTATTCATTGATTACTTGTTCAGGTTGATCAATTGTTTCCCAGTTATCTGCTTCTTCTTGCTTCTGTTTTTATCCATCCAATTTGTTGCAGATGTGTACTATTGAGACTTGTAAGACCGTGATCTGTGCCGTTGTCAACCCAGTAAGTCCAGTAAATCCCAGGCTGAGTGTGTGTCCTAACTTGAACTTTATACTTTTATAAAATGACCATCGCACCAAAAGTGTGGTGTAGTGTGTTGTGATTTTATTTTTATTTTATAATTTATAATTATTATAATTTAGTCTTTATCTCCATCCAAAATTTTATCCTTTTATTTTTTTTTTTTGATAGGAAAATACTACTTTATATTAATAATAGTAGTCAGGTACAAACCACAACAATAAGAGTCAAATACAAACTACAACATCAGAGGCAACAGCAGGTTCTAAAAACCTGGGGGCTTCCTCAACCCATGCCTCAAAATCATGAACAAACTTAGCATGTTGAGCTAACAAATGGGC
>NW_027069642.1:497187-519405 GCF_002906115.3 Quercus suber | reverse complement strand
AAAAAAAAAAAAACATGTGTAATTTTGTGCACTTACGCAGTTATATAAAAATGGATGTAAATTCTGATGCAAAAGTGGTGGACGCAGCCATCAGCAACTACGTGAAAGAATCAACTGAGAAGATAGAGAAGGTGGAGATGGGGCAGTCCGTAAAATACCGTGCGATCGGAGGTGACTTGAGGAGGATGTACGATCCATATAGGGTCACCTTCTCATTCATTCCTGTGGAAGGAAAAGAGAATGAGATGTGTCTCGCTGAAGGGAAGGCTGAGTTTGAGTCACTCACTCCAGAAACGCCTCCACCATTGAAGGCAAGAGATGCTGCTCTAGGATTCCTCAAGTGGTTTGAGAAGTTTGAGCTAACCTGCTAGCTACAAATTAGCTTAGCTAGCTAGGTCAATACATTTGCTATATATGGTGAATAAGAATAATAAGATGGAGAATCTTACAGTTTATTTTGAATTAATCAAGTTGGCAGGTTCTACCGCCATAGTTATCCATTATTTTGTCCATTTATTATCATTATTTTGAATTATATATATGTTATCTCCTAACTGTTTTACATTATTTTACATCTACATCCTGATAACTCTTCAGTTACTATTCATCATCTCCTCCAGATCTATTGTTACTGTTACCCTTTTTGTTGGAAGGCTGAGCCTCCTATCTATCTGCTTTTATTCATTGATTACTTGTTCAGGTTGATCAATTGTTTCCCAGTTATCTGCTTCTTCTTGCTTCTGTTTTTATCCATCCAATTTGTTGCAGATGTGTACTATTGAGACTTGTAAGACCGTGATCTGTGCCGTTGTCAACCCAGTAAGTCCAGTAAATCCCAGGCTGAGTGTGTGTCCAGTATCAAACAATAAGTCCCGAAGGGTAGGGCGTGAGCGAAAGGGAGTTATCTCAGAGTAAGGATCGTGGTAGTAGGAAGTTGGAGTTGCACCGTGATTAGGCGATTGTTTGTGTACACCCTGTTTCAGATCTAAGGATAGATCCAGAAGTTTGAGGTAAAGGTAATTAGGTTGTGATTGTTTAACTAGTGTTTAATCATGAGTATGAGAAGATTGTTAGAAGTAACTCTTCTACCAGCATTAGGTCACCCAGTACATCCCTCCTAGAGATTCCCCAGTCAGATGGTGTAATCAATTCAGAGAATTATGAGTTGTCAGATCTAGACCTAAAACTAGGAGATTGGAACATTCCCAAGGTTCCCACCAACAAGATCTACAAATCTTCTTGGACCCTTAAGAATGCTTTCAAAACAGTTACCATGTCCGAACATAGAACAGGTTTACAGTATCAACAAGGAGTACGAGACGTGCTACTTGTTACCTGAAGCAACCTGGTAAGACACAAGAATGATGGATATAATTTTATCCCATAGGTTTAGTCCAGGTCGAGTTAAACCTTAATCAGAGAAGATTGAATGCTTCCATCCTTATGGCCCTTAGAGATACTCGTCAATAAGATTTAATGACAGCCTCTTAGGAACCATTGAAACCAGTCCTAGTAAGGCCCTGTCCATTTTGACTGCTTTCCCAATTTCTCAGTGGCTCTTGAAGACCCACATGTTATGAAAACCCTTACCCTCAATATCAAGACCCATGGTACCCTAGTGTTACCCGGAGTCAGACAATTGGCCTTGATATATAGAGTATATTACAAGTGCATGAGAACGAACTTCAATGTCCAAGCACTTGACAAAAGAGTAAAAGGAGAAACTACCCTGATCCAGACCACAGACACCAGATCTAACATTCAGGTACCCAAAACCCTGAAATGGTCACAGGTTACTTTCCCTACAGATTGGATGATTGAAAATGAGAATTTCACTCATCAAATCCAACACCCTGCACGGAACCCTGATCTAGACTTTGTCCAACAGCTAGCCAATGGCTCGGTTAGATTAAGTTTCGACCGATCTAGATTCAGACACCAGTAGTTCACCTTCATACTCCCCTTCAGGATATGATGAACTTAGGTTTAGATCACCAGCAGATCTACACCAAAGCCTCCCACAGTTCCCTATCGCTCTTAGAGATAGACCTGCATCCCAGTGTAGTACATCTAGACCTCTAACACCCTTCCTAAGTCTAGAAGAGACTTAGATCTAGAGCTCCAAGGTGTCCAGACCAAATCTCAGGTTAACACACCCTGCTACACAGCCCGACAAGACTCAGTGGTTGATGAGGAAGAAAAGAAGAGTCAAAAAACCCCATCACCAACCGGTAGTGATATGGTAAATCCCTACCAACAAGAACCCAAGATCATTTCCAGCAGGAACCTGGAATTGATTACCAGCTTATGGTTATCAGGAAAGAATTCACTCCTGATATGGATGCCTAGGCAAGAGAGTTTGAGTCAGAAGAAAACAGACTCAAAAGAGAGCCTATAGAGCCAACCATACCCTGAACAAAAGAAAGAAGTCCTAAAAATTGGACAACATTCATGAAAGAGATATCCAGTAATGTCCCTTTCTTTGAATACTTTGAGAATCATTTTGAGTGGCACAAGAAGTCTTGTATTCTCACCAAAACCAATGGACAAACCCCCTAGCAAGGATGCTAGTTGTAACACCAAACCCCTAGAAGTTGTTAGATCACACCATCCACCTCAGGAAGCCATTGTCTTCAACCACCGTGGAACAGATCTAGTTGCCTCTCCCTTCAAAACCCCTACCACTCAAGAAGAAACGGTAGTAAAGAAGGTCATAGAGCAAAACACTACACCAACCAGTGTTTAGGTGTTATAGGAAAACAGTTTGATAGGATAGAAGACAGGTCGACAGCAAGGTTATTCCCTAGCCAGAAACCTTAGCAAACCTGTCAAAACCTTAGAGAAGCCTTTAGTCAAGCTCCTACAACTAAGCAACCCAGCCTTAGATCTAAGGACAAAACAGCCTTAGAAATAGTCAACCAAAAGCTTGAAGAACTAGTAAAGAAGGAACCAGTCACCCCTCCACCTGTTAGTACTTCAACTAGTGTTGATCCCCGTCTTCAAACCAATAGATTAGTTGTTTTAGACATTCACACAGCTCTAGTAGTTCTAGCAGAACCTCCTCAGATAATGAAAAGGAGATAGAACACCTAGAAAGCCAGTTTAGAAACCTAGAAGTTAAAAGGCTTACCCACCCAAAGGTAACCCTACTAGCCTAACCAGAAATTGTATCCCAGACCCACACCCCTGACCTCCAATTCGAGGAAAGAATCTTAGTAACCAATTCTCAGTCACTTCAGGTAAACTCTATGAATGGAACATAGATGGTTTGTCTGAACAAGAAATCCTGAACAAACTCCAGCATATGACCATGGTAGCCAACAACTACATCAGTGAAGGACACACCATACTAAGGTCATAGGGCTTATTTCCTTAGGATTTACAGATAAACTCCTCCAATGTGGAACAATTTCCTTACAGAAGAGTCTAGGGAAGACATTAGACATGCTATCCAAAAAGATGAGGAAGGACTCCCCATCTTTGACACAGAAAGAAATAGGTATCCCTGACGGTGTCAATACCCTGGTCTATATGATCATGAAACACTTCGTAGGAAAACCCAGTAACATTACATCTAGGATTTATGACCAGTTGAGTAACCTTAGATGTAAAAACTTGGAGACTTTAGGTGGTACGAAGATGTGTTTACTACCAGAGTCATGCACAGAAGTGATTGTAACTCTCCATTTTGGAAAGAGAAGTTCATCAATGGTTTACCCACCCTTTTTGGAGAAAAGGTTAAAGAAACCTTGTGCAACCCCTTAGGTGTCATAGATTATGATAACCTAACTTATGGAGACATCTCTAGCACTATTCGAAGTGAAGGGATGAAGATGTGCAGAGATCTCAAAATCCAAAGCAAAGCCAACAAAGCAAAGCCAAGTACGAAGTAGGAAACTTTTGTACACAGTATGGCTTACCTTCCATTCTTCCCAAAAGAAAATCCAAATACAGAGGCAAGGAATCCTCTGAACATTTTCACCGGAAGAAACCAAGTCCAAGTATTATAGAAAGCAGAAGTACAGCAACGATGATTTCTATAAGAAAGGAAAATAAATCCACAGGAAAGTTCATACCCAAAGCATCAGGAAAATGCTTTAACTGTGGAAAGAAAGGTCATTTTAGAAAAGAGTGTAAAGCTAAGGCCAAAACCCTTATCAATACCCTCGTTAGTGACCAAGCAGGAAAAGATGAATCTTTAAGCTCCTAGAACTCAACCACTCAGATAGTGAGATTTCTAGCAGTGAAATTCATCAGATCTACCAGTCATCCTCTGAACCCTCTAGAGTTTCTTCTAGCACCTCTAGTGGCCCAGATGAACCCATACCATGCATGGATAATTGTTGGAGGAACAAAACTATCAATGTTCTTTCTAAGCAAGAAGAGCTCCTCTTAGATCTCATAGAACAGATCGAAGACCCAGTCACCAAAGCTCACAAGCTTACAGAATTCAAGAGAACCTTAGTTGGAAACCAGTAAACCTGAAACTAAGCTTCAAGACCCAAAGTTGATTTGGAACAAATCTACAAAAGGTTACCAAATCCAAGAAGGAAGTTACTGTCAACGACCTTCAAAAGAAATCAAGGAAACTAAGTCTGAGGTTAGAACCCTTAAGCAAGAACTAACCATTCTCAGAGTTGTTCACAATTTCCTTGACAAAGATTGAAAAATCTGGAAGTCACTTCTCATCATAGCAATGAGGAAGGAACTCATACCAGAACCTTTTTGATGACGAAGTTGACGAAACTGTTAACCCAACTGCAGAAATGGTTCCAAATCAGACCCTGTCCCACCTAATGACAAGTTCTTGGTAACCATCAGTCGGATTAATTTCCAAAAGTGCACTCCAAAGAAAGGATTGTCATAAGCAAAGATTTTGAATTTGAGGTTATAGCCTTGATGGATTCAGGTGCTGATCTCAACTGCATTTAGGAAGGAATCATTCCCTCAAAATACTTCAGGAAACCAGAGAAAGGTTAACTTTGCAAGTGGAGGTAAAATGCAGATTGAATTCAAAATACCAAAAGCCCATGTGTGTCAGGACAACACATGTTTCAAGACCACATTTGTCCTAGTGAAGACATGACAGACAGAGTGATATTAGGAAATCCCTTTATGTGTCTGTTGTATCCTTTCACCACGGATAGTGAAGGAATCACTACCCATCCTTTTGGCCAACCAGTTAAGTTTAAGTTTCTTAGAAGCCTTGAACCTAGAGACATTAGTACTCTCCAGAAGTAGCTGTGTCTAAAACCCGTAACCTTATACAAGCCAAAACTCACCATCTCAACTACCTCTAGGATGATTTGAAATACAAGAAAATTGAGGAACAATTAGCTTGTACATCCACCAAAAAGAAATCAGAAGGTTTGAAGAAAGACTTAGACAGGAAGTCTGTTCTGATCTACAACAGCCTTTTGGCACAGGAAGAGACACGAGTTGCTCTCCCTATGTCAAAGACTTCCATGAAAAGGATATCCCAACCAAAGCTCGACCTATCCAAATGAACCAAGAACTCATGGATACCTGTAGAGCAGAGATTGAAGATCTCCTCAGAAAGGGAATCATCAGAAAATCTAGGTCTCCTTGGTCCTGTTCAGCCTTCTATGTCCAGAAAATGCTGAGATTGAGAGAGGTGTCCCTAGATTAGTCATCAACTACAAGCCCCTTAACAAAGTCTTAGAATGGATACGGTACCCAATCCAAACAAGAAAGACTTGTTAACAGGCTTAGTAAAGCAGTGGTATTCAGTAAGTTTGACATGAAGAGTGGTTTTTGGCAGATACAAATCAAAGAGTCTGACCGTTATAAAACAGCCTTTACCACACCCTTTGGCCATTACGAATGGAATGTAATGCCCTTTGGTCTCAAAAATGCACCTTCTGAATTCCAAAATATCATGAATGAAATATTCAATCCATTTCTCCAGCCATATCATTGTTTACATTGATGATGTACTCATCTTCTCAGAATCCCTGGACCAACATAAAAGCACCTAAGAGCATTTTTCCATACAATCAAGCTCATGGTCTTGTTGTTTCAGCTCCAAAAATTAAACTTTTCCAAACTAAAGTTCGATTCTTAGGTTTGATATCCACCATGGTGTCATCAAACCCATAGTAGAGCCATCCAATTTGCAGACAAATTTCCTGACGAAATCCTAGAAAAAACACAGCTTCAAAGATTTCTAGGATCCCTTAATTACATAGCAGACATCTATCAAAACCTTAGGCAACAATGCAAGCCTCTTTTTGATAGACTTCATGCTAATCCTCCTCCTTGGACCCCACATCACACTGCTGTGTTGTCCAAGCCACAAAAAATATGTCAAGTCTCTCCCTTGTCTAGGAATTCCTTCCAAAATTCCTTCAAAATTTTAAACGAGCCTCTAAATTGGATATGGCGGCATCCTCCTCCAGCGTGCTAGTCCCACTTCCCTGAACAGATTGTCTGTTTCATTCAGGAATTTGACTCACCCAAATTAATTATAGTACTATTAAAAAAGAAATTTTATCTATAGTACTATGCATTCAAAATTCAAAGTGATCTTTTGAACCAAAAGTTTTTAATACGAATTGATTGTAAGTCTGCAAAACATGTTTAGAAAAGGATGTTAAAACATTACATCAAACAAATTTTTGCTTTTTTTGATAGGAAAATACTACTTTATATTAATAATAGTAGTCAGGTACAAACCACAACAATAAGAGTCAAATACAAACTACAACATCAGAGGCAACAGCAGGTTCTAAAAACCTGGGGGCTTCCTCAACCCATGCCTCAAAATCATGAACAAACTTAGCATGTTGAGCTAACAAATGGGCGGGATTATTACCATCCCTTTTAATGTGAGAAAAAAGAGAAGAACGAAAAGAGTGAAGCTGAAGAAAGATGCCCTCTAAAACATTAGCAACAGCAGGAGGAGCTAACGAGCAACCATTCATAGCATTGCAGACTTGTAGAGAGTCCCCTTCAAAAATAACATCTTGAATTCCAAGGTCCCTTGCAAAAATAACAGCAGCTTCCATAGCTTTTGCCTCAGCGTCAAGGGGTCCCAAAGGAGTGTACATCTTCTGGCTCAAGGCACCAACTACCTGCCCTTTATCATCCCGAATAAGCACACCCACACCGGCAGTAGATTGGTCTTGGAAAACAATTCCGTCAACATTAGCTTTATACACACCTGTTGTAGGTGGAGTCCATCTAGTAGGGAGTGAGTTTACTGATGAGGTGGGGTAGTCTTGGAGAGATTGGTATTCAATTACAAACTTGGTTGCTTCGAGGATTAGAGAGGCCACAGTTTTAGGCATCTCACCGTGTCGAATACCATTTCTATTATTCCAAATATTCCAGGAAACTGCCATGAAATGAGTAACAAAATACATATAACAGTATCAATAGTATACTATAGTTTTCCGAAGTAGGCCAGTTGGCTGCAAACATTCCCACTTCAAAAGAAGTTAACCAAACAATTTTGTGAAGGTTACCGACAGCTTTATTAATGTTCACATGTCGTAGACAGTCACAAACTTGTCAAATCGTTTGATGGAGATATTTTGGTCAGATCATTTGGCAACACGACACTAGTACCCTACAAAACATAAAAATGGTATTCTCATATCGCATGACTTCAAGATGCCAACAGACATACTAAAATACGATTCAAACACTCTCATAACTCAACTTCCATTATGTAATGTTTACGACACAAATGTTCGAAGTTTAAATTCTTCTTCCTGTTGTAATTATCAATTTTATATAATAAAAAAATAATATTTTTTAAAATTTTATAAAAAAAATATAATTATATTTCTACAAAAGAATTAATTTTTGGACAAAATTTAGTTAAAAAAATATAAACATTACTACATATTTTGAAAATCTAACTCTTAAATTGTATATTCATTACGCTCTTAATACACATGTCAAATTTACTATATGATCTATAAATTTAT
The DNA here is from genome assembly GCF_002906115.3 of Quercus suber. Taxonomy (NCBI): domain Eukaryota; kingdom Viridiplantae; phylum Streptophyta; class Magnoliopsida; order Fagales; family Fagaceae; genus Quercus; species Quercus suber. Next base: position 511,450 of record NW_027069642.1, on the reverse strand, counting down.
ATTTTATACATAATTTTAAATTACAAAAACTTGTAATTAAAATCATTTATTGATGACATGACTATTTTTTTTAGTAAACAATAATACTTGTTACAACACATACGAAAATAGTAATACTAGTATTTTAAACTAAATTTATAATACATTATAAAATTAAAGTACAACTACAAAAGAGCCTAATCTTTGTAGTGGATGACATGGCTATTAATTTTTAATTTTCTAAAAATTTTGCAAGCATGAAGTATATAAAAAGAAGATGTAATCCAATGGTGGATTTGTTAAAATTAACCTTCAATAAAAAGATATTGAGTAAAATTGTAATCTTGCACTACAACCGATTTTGTAGCTAAACTTTGTCTTTAATTTTTTTATAAATTCGAAGGGCATGGCCCAAGACTCCAACTAGTGAGAAGACCTGTTAGGAACACCCCCTCCCTCAAAAGACACAAAAGAAAAGTAAAGTTTAGATTTCTTAGATTCAAATATTCACAAGGTTGAAATTTTCAAGAAAACAATAATTATTAATATATATATATATAGTATGTATCAAATTCAATTTAAAATAATAAAAGTTTTTTTTTTTTTGTTTTAGTATTTAAGGGTCTGTTTGGTAAGATGATTTAAATATTTTTTTTTTTTTTTTGGTGCAAACCATTAGATATGGGTCCCACACTTGAATATATTGTTTGGTTGATGTTCTCTAAATACAATTTTCAGAAAATTGTATCATATTTTCCTTGTTCAAGCTAAGATTTTGAAACAGCTGAGATGGTGTTTTCAAGATACAAAAAATGTTTTTAATGGCATAGTTGTAAATAAAATGAAAATAGTTGATCTCTAGATTTGTCCAAACTCTTCTATCCCTTAAATTAAAGAGCTTATCTTTATCACAAAAAAAAAAAAAAAAAAAAATCTCGTACTCCAAATTTGAAACTTGTCATTATCCAAAATAATAATATAAAATACATGAGCTATATCCCCTTATCACTAAAAAAAAAGGTAATCTACAAATTCTACACATTACTTTTTGTAAACTTTTAAAAAATATATCAAAAATAGAAATGGTCTCCCAAACATCATTTTTTTTTTTTTTTTGTTTTTAGTATTTTGAAAATTGTTTTTAAAAGTGAGAGCCAAGCACATATAATGTAAAAATTATTATTTTAAAAATTAGTTTTACTTTAATTTTTAAAAATTATTTTCATATTGTTTTGTTTGAAAACAACAACAAAAATCCCCCTACTAAACAGGACCTAATATTGTTTACTCTTATACCTCCTATTTGGCATCGATATGCGCTTCAACTATTATGATCGTCAACTACATGGTTACCACATTCCATACTCTAAAATTTAATAGTTACCCCCAAGTTCCCCCTGGGGGGACTAAGGATGAGCATGGGAGCAACTTAGTCACCTATTGGTTTTGTTAAGTTGATGAGCTCCTAACTCTATCATACCTTTGCCTATAAGGGAATGTTTAATTCCTAGTTATCTGAGACTTAGGGTGTGTTTATTTAGAGGTGAAATATGGTGGATGGAAAACTTTGGAGAGAAAATAGGAAGAAAAACTTTTTTAGAGTGTATTTAGTTGGGTGAGGAGAAAGGAAAATAAATGGTGAGGCCCAAGTGTTTTCTCTTCGAGCCCACCAAAAATTTTCTCCCTAAAATAGAAAGACAACTGGGGTTCCAAAAATACCCTTGGAATTTACCTACAAGTTTCCAACGCGTTGGCTGCTTTTTTCTTTTTTATTTATTTATTTATTATTATTATTAACATGTTGGCTTCCTCTTTTCTTTTTCTTTTTTTTTTTCTTTTTTTTTTCCCTTTTTCCTTTGATTTTTTCTTCTTTGTTACAAACGTGATGGCTTTTTTTTTTCTTTGCTTTTGTTTGGAAGTGTTGGCTTTTTTTTTTTTTTTTCTTTTTTTTATTTTTTTTTTTTTATTTTTATACTTTGATGAAGTGTCCATCTATACAATTTTTTTTTAAGAGTATAATGTGTTACTTTTTATTTTATTTAAAGGGACATGATGGTAAATTTATACAAACTTTATTTTCAACCAAAAAAAAAAAAAGTTTTCTATCCTCCCACTTTTCCACTCTCTCAACCAAACACAAATGAGGGAAATTAAAATCTTTTCTATCCTCCACTTTTCATCCTCTCTCTATTTTCTATCCTCCCACTTTTCCATTCTCCCAACTAAATGAACTCTTAAGGATTTAGTAACTTGTTTTGAAGCTTGGCCTAGGTTGGGTTAGAGCGGGAGAATAGCTTAGTTCCCCTAGGATTTTGTTAAGGAAGAACACTCCTAACCTTACAGATCCTTAAACTTGAATCAGTCTCACAAGAATTTCTTAAATTCCTCTACGGGTAGGGCTTTTGTTTTTATTGGTATGAGTTTTGATCTATATGACCTCCACGCAGTACAAAGAACACATTTTTTTGTAGAGCAGTTATTAACCTAACTTTTAAGTTAATAGAAAAGAGTTTGTTTATATTGTGTAGTGTGTACTATAAGAAAGTGCTTTTACCCTAAGCATTGATCCCAAGAAAATCGGTAGAATTAGGTCATTGTCCTAACTTGAGCAAAGGAATGACCGACTTATGAGCTCATTTTTATCAATCACACTAAGTGAATTTTTTTCTTTTGCTAAGTAATTTAGAAATTTATTATTATGTTGTTGAAATGGCATCAATCATATTTATTATCACATCAATGTGTGAGTATTTAGCATTTTTCATTGAATTATCAATTTGCCATATAGAATGACTTGGTCATTTTTATATTTATTTTTAAATAACAAAAAAAAAAAAAAAACCTTTAAATCTTCCTCCTCATCTCCTTCACTTTCTACCATCATCGGAGAACTATCTTCATGCACCTTATTCCATTTCATAAAAAATGTAGACAGCAAACGCATAAACACTCTATAGCAAAGAAATCCGGGGATTTCAAGATGAAACCAAATCCACATTTGTGCGATTTGGGAACCAAAAACCAAACCAATTCGAGGAATTCTTCAGTGACCATACAAAATGATCTTGAAGGTCTGACATGCGAGGGAAGCCAATGCTTGCAAACGATGGGATTGAGGATGATTTCAAGTTGGTTGGAGAGACAGAAAACATTGATTGTTAAATAGGAAAACAAATACAAAATATCTTGTCTGTTGACTCTCTTCTTTTTTTAAATGCAAACATCTCATGCATACTTTATAGTACATTTGTGATTCATGCCCAACAATATCGACGCCACCACCTAAAGCCACAATCATTGAAACCCCACACCATAAGACCATCCGGATTCTTGTGTCTTGCATTTTATTGATTTGATAGTACTAATGTGTTTGGTTACTAAGAAATTGACGGAAAGTGAAGGAAATATATTGCCTATTTGGGAATGAAAATTTCCTTTCCTTTCCTTTATTTTAAGGCATTAAACTTTATTCTCTCTGTTGATAACTTGGCCTGCGTCATGCAACCTGACTTTTAGCCTTTTAGGTGGCTAGCTAATAACGTGACAATCTTCATATAGACTGACACATCAGTTTGTGAGTCTGGTGTAGACTTGTAGGGAAGGTCCGTCACACCTATAACGTTTTTCTTCTACTACATATGGTGTGGGGTGTGTGTCCCCCACGAAATAAAGTGACTTAGAGGGACCAATCTTATGGGTTGGATTAAGATTTTATTGCTGGAGTGTCTGAACCCCCCAGCAAAAGTTAAAAAGGGTTCATGTCAAGCACAAATCGGGCATATCTGGAAAGCTAAAAGCTCCAAACATCCCGTGAATTTAGGATCATCATTCACACGAGCATATGAACATGAATGAATGCAACATCAATCACCCTCATGACTGAATGTAACATCAATCACTTAAAGAGGCGCAACAATCAACTTAATCCAATGAAAAAGTATTTCAGTCATCCTATTATATTTAGGCATTTACAACTAGCTGGAATCCAAAAGATACTACTATATACTGGTGCTCCAATTCCATCAAAATTGCGATAAAAAAGGCACCTCCAACACGACATTCCCAACATTGATTTCACCCTGCCTGTTCATGTTGAGATCATACAGCCTTTCTCACGCTGTCAGCTTCTGTGTGTGATTTTATGCCGGAAGTTGAAACTGCTCAATATCTGTCGAACCATTCTTGGCGAAATTTGTTATCAGCATATTCATCATCTTACTTAATGTTGACTTGAAATCAACGGATTTGCGCTTCCCTGCCTTATCCTGGACTACATCTTCCATAACAGAACCTACAGCAGCTGAACCTACAGGAACACCCTCAGTATATGCTTTACACGCAGCCAAAATATTACGTGCACAATCGCGGAAATGAGCAGCAACGAAGTCCTCAAAATGCTGCAAATAAACTCAAATACATTACGGAGCCAGATATAGAAACTTTTCAGCCCATCAGTTCCTGCTGAAGTATAAATGTATGTGTACGTATTTCTAAATGTGCAATAATATATTATAATTAATGGAATTATCAAGCTGATAAATGCATAGATGACGCCTTGGAAATATATCCAGAAAAGAAAGAGGTAAAAGAACTTTAAAATATATACACATATAGGGATATATGCTCGAGTTACACTTGGTGCAACTCTTTATAGGTGGGTAACCTTACCAATCAATATATATATATATATATATATTGGATTAACATTAAAAAAAATCCCCTCTTGGATTATACCATTTAATTTGCTAACTAAGATGGTTATTATAATCGTACCTTTGGTGGCCTCCGTAGTGTGTACATCATTGTCTTCAAGGATAGAATAAAGACATTCTCATTGTAATCATTTGATCTTCTTTCCCCTTCTGCTCCAGTGTATGTTGATTCATAACCAGGCTCATTAAAGAAAGGCTTATCATTCAGAATCAGAGCTTGTATAGATACCAACACTTGTAGCATGGTTGATTTCTCTGGGATCCAATTCTCACTCTGTTTACCAGTCCAGGTCCCCAAAAGACTGAGGCAGACTTTCCCACAATCATACAAATTTGGATTCAGTCGAAGGCCACCTGAATAGTAGTACACCATCTGAAAGAAGAAACTCCCAATTCTATTATCTACAATACAAGATATTATGGTTATGAAAGTACAGACATTATGACCAAATACATACCGGTGGTGAGTTGGGATAGCTAGTGGGAAAGAGGCAATCAAAGACAAAAAGACCATCATGGTAAGGAGTGCCTGCAGGTCCAATTATAACAGCCCTCAATAGTTCCATCCTTGCTTCATAGACTCTAACAAATATTGTCTCTGCAGAAGAAGAATTGGTGAGAGGCAGGGAAAGATGAGTCATTTCAACAAACTAATAACATGTGATCACCAGAGAAGATGATTTTTTGAATTAATATAAAGCAAATTTTTTGGGGGGGAAAGAGGAGGGAGCTAAAAGAAAGGCAGTTAAGGGTGCAACAACTTGCAGAAAGTAGAAAACCATCCATATTCTAGTATCATACACTTAAAACTACAGTTAGTGTGTGTGAAGTGTGATACTAATTCTACCTTAAAACAGCCATTTTAAATGCTTTACAGATACTGTAGTCCAAATGATACAAGAGACCTAGACCAGTAAAAATGGTCCAAAAGATCATTCTTTCTGATGTGTAAATACCATAATAGCAAGTATAGCACAATTTACAATACAAAAAGGACAGAACTCACCTGGTAAATTCTTCTCTAACATTTTCCACTCATCCTGAATTCTCTTTGCCCAATTCTTGGGTGGCTATAAACAAAGAGACACAAACCAATTCATACGAGAAACACACAAATAATGACTTACATACAACATGTGCGTGTGTTTGTGTTTTAGAGAGGCACACACACACTATAAAGAGGAAACAGTCAAAATGAAAAATTTCATCCTTTTTTAAGTAAATAACATAGAACAAATCTGTATTTAGCTTAGGTCACCTTCCCATCTGAAAAGCCCATGCGGCTATAGTGATGATCTGAATAATCATCCACGACATCAAATTGCTTAAAAGGTTGAAGTTTTCTCATAACTGCATCCTCATTTTCTTGCACTTTCTCCTTTGAACTTGGCTCAGCAGGGACTGTTGAACTGCATGTAGCTTCTGCCTGCTTTTTGCTTTCAGGAAGATCTGAAATAGTTAAAGTACTGGTTGAAGCTGGTGGGTCTGCACTTGATTTCGGGTCCTTCAACCAAGGAAGTGTTGCTTCTACCCCAGGAGGCAAATCAACATTATCAAATTGGGTTTGCATATTTACATAACTATCATCATACAAGAAATTATCATTGTCGTCGTAATCAGAAACATAATCATCCTCATCGTAGAAACCAGTATCTTCATCAACAGCACCATTTCCATCCTCCTCATCATCATGATATGATAAATCTGAATTGGAACTATTAAGATTGTTTGAATTGGTTGATCCTGGTGTAGAATTCTTAAGGGGACCAACACCATCCAGCGATCCTAGCACAGTAGAATTTCCAAGATTGACAGCCAAAGCATCCTAGAGAAGGAAGAGAAATACAAAGCAAGTGGGACAAGTAATATTAACCAAGTGTAAATCTATTAGCAAAGCATAAAGTTAATCCTATATACCTTGACTTTGTCTTGCTGTGTCTCATCATAGCATATTTTTGCTTTCCCCTTGCTGCCCATGGCAACCTAAACAACAAGATTGCTTCTTGAGCATGAAGGAAAATTTAAAGGATAACTTCTACATCAAGCAGGCAGGGAAACTAAGCATGTCCACAGAAATTACAGAAAGAATCTGGCCATCCACTTTAATTATTAACTCAGGAAATGGAAAAATACCATTGACAAAAATGTATTCTGCAAAATATGAGCATGTATGCATTCATGTGTGATGATGTGCACATCATGTTTTTGAGAGAGAGAGAGAGAGAGAGAGAGAGATAAATAAATAAAATGATAATTGAAAAGGAAAAGGCCAAAAAAAAAAAAAACTGTTTTCGTTGATCAACCTCCTCATCATGACCTTATTATCCCAAAAAAAAAAACAGTTTCAGCAAAAGAGAATATGGTTTTGGAGTAGCTAAGAAATTTGTATGCTTAGAACTCATCCCACATGGGAAAAACACCGAAGAGTGGGTTGATTAACACACTTTAATTTCTTTAAATCCAAAAGGTAAATAAATCAGCCTCACTGTGCAAAACAGCTGGTCAAACTTCAAAGCACCATATATACTCAGGCATGAACATTCACACTGGAACAGGAGTGATAATGTGATATTGAACTATAGTGTAGGCCACTACAAGAATAATCAGCACTTAGCTGGCACATTTTGCACTTTACAGTTCATATAGCATGCTTAATCCATACTTGATACAAGAAACAACTGAGACTCACTCTAGAGTTATTATTGGATGCCTTACTTTACTTTACATTTAAACCATTGCAAATAATGCTGTTTATATATCCATATAAACTAAACTTTAAGATCACAAGCAACACAAAGCCTAAATGACATTTTGTTGTCTATATGCTCAAGTATACATTTGAAATTAAGCATGCTTAATGAGTATCCTTGCTCTAAACTCATTCTTCGATATGGCTCCATGATACAAACCCAAAGCACTTTTTATTTATTTTTCCTGTAAGAAGAAACAAAACATGTTTGGAGGAAGAGAAAGTCGAGGGACAGAAAAGGGTTGGAAGGGTTGAAAACCCAAGGTAACAAATTGTACAATGATCCGGGGTATCAATTCATACCTCCCTTTTCTTACAAACCAAACAACAAAGGTTAGTTTTCCTAACTTCCCCTTAACTTTCTTAGCAACCAAACACAATGACTTTTTTACTAACTTTTCCTCAACTTCCTCAGAAACCAAAATAAAACCTTTTAACAACAAATGCATGTCAATTATTGGAATCACCAAAGCAAATTAACAACAAAAAACTCACAAAACAATTACAGATCATACCCAGACCAAAATCAACAAAGTACCCCCCCCCCCCAAAACAAAATTAACAATCTTTACCAACCCAACAAAGAAAACTAACAAAACCCACCAATCCAATTCCAAATCCCAACAACACAAAACAATCAAATCCCATCGAATTCATCAAACCCAGAATTTTTTTTCTTCTAAAGAACCAATTAATATAAATTACTTCAATCAAAAAAAAAAAAATACCTCGTTTTGTTTGGATTTCTTGGAGATCAAAGTCTGGAGAGCTTCAGAGGCGCAATCCCCCATATCCAGATCCATTATAACCCAACTCCTCTCTCAAATTTCTAGAGAGAGAAAAAAAAAAAAAAAAAAAAAAAAAAACAAAAAGTGTGAGACCAAACTTTGAGAGAAAGAGAGAGAAAACCAGTACTGTAAGTAACTCTAAGTACAAATTAGATTATTTTTTTTCCCCTCTAAANGCACATTTTGCACTTTACAGTTCATATTGGAGCATGCCTTAATCCATACTTTGATACAAGAAACAACTGAGACTCACTCTAGAGTTATTATTGGATGCCTTACTTTACCTTACATTTAAACCATTGCAAATAATGCTGTTTATATATCCATATAAACTAAACTTTAAGATCACAAGCAACACAAAGCCTAAAATGACATTTTGTTGTCTATATGCTCAAGTATACATTTGAAATTAAGCATGCTTAATGAGTATCCTTGCTCTAAACTCATTCTTCGATATGGCTCCATGATACAAACCCAAAGCACTTTTTATTTATTTTTCCTGTAAGAAGAAACAAAACAGTGTTTGGAGGAAGAGAAAGTCGAGGGACAGAAAAGGGTTGGAAGGGGTTGAAAACCCAAGGTAACAAATTGTACAATGATCCGGGGTATCAATTCATACCTCCCTTTTCTTACAAACCAAACAACAAAGGTTAGTTTTCCTAACTTCCCCTTAACTTTCTTAGCAACCAAACACAATGACTTTTTTACTAACTTTTCCTCAACTTCCTCAGAAACCAAAATAAACCTTTTAACAACAAATGCATGTCAATTATTGGAATCACCAAAGCAAATTAACAACAAAAAACTCACAAAACAATTACAGATCATACCCAGACCAAAATCAACAAAGTACCCCCCCCCCCCCAAAACAAAATTAACAATCTTTACCAACCCAACAAAGAAAACTAACAAAACCCACCAATCCAATTCCAAATCCCAACAACACAAAACAATCAAATCCCATCGAATTCATCAAAACCCAGAATTTTTTTTCTTCTAAAGAACCAATTAAATATAAATTACTTCAATAAAAAAAAAAAAATACCTCGTTTTGTTTGGATTTCTTGGAGATCAAAGTCTGGAGAGCTTCAGAGGCGCAATCCCCCATATCCAGATCCATTATAACCCAACTCCTCTCTCAAATTTCTAGAGAGAGAAAAAAAAAAAAAAAAAAAAAAAAAAAAACAAAAAGTGTGAGACCAAACTTTGAGAGAAAGAGAGAGAAAACCAGTACTGTAAGTACAAAACCCAAAAAAAAAAAAAATCAAATAGTTAAAAAAAAAAAAAAAAAAAAAAGTATTTGGACGCGATCGATTGGGAAAAACCTGAAAAGTCTGGAATTTGCTGAATCTGTGTGAAACTAGTTTCAAGTGTTATAGTCTTAAAGAGAGAGAGAGAGAGAGAGAGCTCAGTTGGGTGCCGTACGAGACAAGGGAATAGTATACTAGGAATTCTAATACGATGATATGAAACTCACCACGTGGGAGTATACAACTTGTTAGGTTCAAGCTTTTGGGGCACGTGGACAAATAAGATTGGTGGGCTTTTTAGAGTTAAGGTGGGGAGTTGGAGTGGTTGATTATTTCTCAAGGGTACGTGGAAATATTTTGGCTTTACGATAAAGTACCCAAAGTACCCCTTTGCTTTTTAACAAAACTTTTGCATTTTTTGTGTCACGATTTTGATGCACTGTACTGTAACTATAGTATGTTATAATAAAGCGTGTTTTTTTTTTTGGATAAAATAATAAAGAGTGTTTTTGTAGATTATGATGACCGTCTGATATGAATATGCACGCATACTGTTGGATGATAAGATAAAGAGACGCGTTGTAATCTGTCCTTGCTAGTTTGCAACTCTTCTGATTGTGTTGGTACCTTTCTAGTTTCAAATATAATAAATGGAATTTTTTGAAAGATGTTCCTGAAGCCTCTGTTGTAGTCTATCTTTCTGAAATTTTAATGGAAGCATAGCTCCCCCCCTTCTCTCAGGGGGTGGTTTCTCCAAAAAAAAAAAAAGGTTTAAGTTATATTTAGTATATGTTTGAATTCAACTGATTGCGTCTGCGCATTTCACGTTGGTGTTTTCTCTTTTTTTTTTTTTTTTTTTTATGCACGCGTTTCAGGAAACATAGAGCACTGTTCAGTGGGTCTCGTGTACTATTCACAGGACCCACAAGTACTTTATTCATAAAAAAAACATTAAAATAGGTCTCACGATACTATTCACATATTTAAAAATTATTTTGTTACAGTATTTTCAGTTTTCAGCTTTCAATTTTCAGCTTTCAGTTTTCAGCTTTCAGTTTTCAGCAAAATAAGCTGTATCCAAACGGACCCCTAGTGTAACTCCAAGTAATATTACACAATCCAATAACTTGTTATAAAATTCATATTTTGAAAATTTCACCGTTGAATTACATGTTCTATATGCTTTTAACAATCATGCAAATTTTCATGTCAATTGGATGTTATTTACCATTTGATCCATAAATTCATCTTTTATGCATTATTTTAAACTACAAAAACTTGAATTTAAAAAATTGATTAATGACATGGCTATTAATTTTTTATTACCTTGAAATTTTGCAAGTATAGAGAATATATGAAGATAATGCAATCTAATAGTAGATTTATCAAAATTTGCATCCAATTAAAAAATATTGAGTGGTGTAATATTACTTAAAGTTACATCAGGTATAACTTGAACCAACCATATAATATTAATTAAATACTAATAAATAATTACCAAAAAAAAAAAAAAACTCCTATTAATGAATAATGATTTCGAGTTGTTTGAAAAGTCTAACGCACACACTTCCACCAAATGTGCACATTTATATGGTAATTAGATTATGAGCAATATATCATCACAATATTTTTATAATATTTTTACAAACTACCTAAGAGCATTGATTTATAAAATATTTTCAATAATTTTTAATGAAAAAAAAATTCTAACAACTTTTATATTTTTCATAAAAATAAGTATTAAAACTTTCATAAAATAGTCAATTAATAAATGAAGGGCACCTGTTAATGGGCCCTAAATTATTTTCTATTGAATACAAATGGTAACTTATGTGTAAATAGTATAATCCAATCGCGAACTAATACATGGTGCAAGTTGTGACAAAGTGCAAAGTAAAATGTGTGTTCTTAAAAGAATTGTTAATTATTTTGTCATGCTTCAAATAAGAAAAAAATAAAAAATAAATTTTGTTTTCTAGCACTTTTATGGAATATGTTAAGCATTTAAAGGCTCTTAGGGCATACTTGGAAAATAAAAGGGGAAGAAAAAGCTCTTAGGCCTTGTTTGGATTATTTTTCATCTTAAGAGAAAGTGTCACTCAACAAGCCAAGTAGGTCCATCTAAATACGTGAAACATGATCATTTTCATTACAAATGAATAAGGTTTATTTCCTTGAAATGAAGAAGTCCATTTTACAATTAAAATTTAATGTTTTAGATTTGACGATGTGTATAATACTGTGTAATTTAAAAAATAAAAAAAAAAAAAAAAAAAACGTGACAATGGATATACTTTTATATTTATAACATTTAATTCAAACCATAGAATGAATCCAACCCATGAAATCGCCCCTTTAGCCTTTTAGTATAGATCTCAGTTGTGAAGCTCTTCACACAATTTTAACATGACGTAGTACACCAATTTTGTCCCGATCTATACTCGAGGTCCTTGGTCTTGATAACGAAGAAAATCCAATCACTACCAAAGTGGTCAATACCACATATTGAGATTGACACAAAATTGCAGACTCAAACTCATCTGTAATAGACAGCCTAAAGTAGCACACGCCACTCCCCTACTAGTGTATGCCAATGCGAGGGTCGCGCATGCCACTTAGAGATTGGAACCCATGAGACAAATTCCGTCAATAAGCAACTAAAAGTGTCAATGATTTGTTTGAATGGCATTCTTTACAAGAGTAATCCTATGATCTCTGATGTTATTGATGAATGTGATTACTGACAAATACCTTCATTGGAAGGTGTCAAGAGTGAACGGAATACAGAACTCGGAGGCTGAATCCTTTGCCACTTCTTCGTCTGTTTTGGGCGCTCGCTTCAGGTGGGATCTTCGCTTTGCTTGATCGAGAGTTGTATTTGTTGTACGGACTCTAGTTTCCGTAATTTAGATTTATAAAGATGGTGTCCCTTACTTCACTTGAAGGTTGTTGGACTCGGCTTTAGGGCTTGACCTACTTATTTTGATTGTGAGTCTGAGCTTTGAGTTATCCTGAATTGAACAGGCAGGTGGATTCCTTAAGTTCTCGATTGAGAATCTAATTGCTTAGCTTACCGGAAATTCGACTTCTAGTGCTTTGGTTCCCAAATCCTGACCTAGCTGATCTTATGAGCTTCAGATTTACAGTGCGACTTGTACGTGCGTTTTGTCGTTTCATCCTACAGTGAAGTTGATTATGAGCTACACGAATATTTGCACGCTACACTAATGTGGTTTGCATGACCTTGCATTTTGTAGTTAAACTTTTTCTTTAATTTTTTATAAATTCGGAGGGCATGGCTCAAGACTCCAACTAGTGAAAAGACCTGTTAGGAACTCGCCCCTCCCTCAAAAGACACAAAAGAAAAGGAAAGTTTAGATTTCTTAGATTCAAATATTCACAAGGTTGAAATTTTCAAGAAAACAATAATATATATATATATATATATATAGTATGTATCAAATTCAATTTAAAATAATAAAAGTTTTTTTTTTTTTAGTATTTAAGGGCCTGTTTGATAAGAGATTTAAATATAGTTTTTTTTTTTTTGGGTGCAAACCATTAGATATGGGTCCCACACTTGAATATATTGTTTGGTTGATGTTCTCTAAATACAATTTTTAGAAAATTGTATCATATTTCCTTGTTCAAGCTAAGATTTTGAAAACAGCTGAGATGGTGTTTTCAAGATACAAAAAATGTTTTTAATGGCATAGTTGTAAATAAAATGAAAGTAGTTGATCTCATAGATTTGTCCAAACTCTTCTATCTCTTAAATTAAAGAGCTTATCTTTATCACAAAAAAAAAAAAAAAAAATCTCATACTCCAAATTTGAAACTTATCATTATCCAAAATAATAATAAAAATACATGAGCTATATCCCCTTATCACTAATAAAAAAAAAGGGTAATCTACAAATTCTACACATTACTTTTTGTAAACTTTTAAAAAATATATCAAAAATAGAAATGTCTCCCAAACATCATTTTTTTTTTTTTTTTAGTATTTTGAAAATTGTTTTTAAAAGTGAGAGCTAAGCACATATAATGTAAAAATTATTAATTTTAAAAATTAGTTTTACTTTAAATTTTTTAAAATTATTTTCATATATGTTTTGTTTGAAAACAACAACAAAAATCCCCCTACTAAACGGACCTAATATTTTTACTTTATACCTCCTATTGGCATTGATGTGAAAGGGGAAAAGTATCTTTTGAGCCCGAATAAACGGATCCATCATTTGCACGGCCCCTGTGGACGGACCTGATGTTAACGGGCCGGATATGGACGGGGTGAGAAATGGTGGGCTAGTTATCATGGGCCTGCTGAGCCCCTAATGAGGGATATTTTGACCCTCATAAGAGCCAAATAGAGTCCTGCGCTAGTAAGACTCTGGAAATCTTGTATACTTGGTAAAAATCTTCCGCATAAGAAGGAGACTATTCATCACGTTTTGGATTCTACAAGAGAGTCCTATAAGAAAGACTTCCGCGCCAAGAAGGGATGTCAACCTCAAGCCACTATAAAAGCCTCAATACCCTCACAAGCCAAGGTACGCATAATTAACCTCTCTAGCACTCTAGAGCTGTGAGCATACTTTCTAACTTGACATTCGGAGGTATTTGGCCGGCACCACACCGGTGCTCTCTGTTAGGTCGGTCTTTTCTCCTGTGCAGGTGTCGTTTCGAGGGTACGAGCATTGTGCAACTCACTGTTGATATTTTCGGCATCATCAGTTGGCGCGTCTGGGAAACGCTTTAAGTGATTCAACATGGTACCACATT
>NW_027069642.1:492281-497180 GCF_002906115.3 Quercus suber | reverse complement strand
TTTTTCATGCTCAACTATTCGTGGTCTTTGGGACCTGACGGGTATATCCCCCTCGTAGTCCGCCCCGTCGGGAACGACCGACTGGTTACTTGACGCACTAGACATTTCCTACATATAATTACAAAACCTAAGACTCTGACGGGTTGGAGATAACGACGGACGCATTAAGTACAAAATAAAGAAAAAGAAAGGACGGATATAAAATAACCTCCCAGAAGTTGTAGTAGGATGCGACGAGCGACGGATGCTTGAGTGACGGGTTGTGCTCTAACAGACGTGACGGACTCGCTCTGACAAAATCTCTTCCAGCAGCAAGTGGAGAAATGAGAGGCGGAGGACTAATATTATACTGGAGAGGGAGTGCACGGAAGACGAAGCGACGCCTCGTTCCAAAAACAACAGCCACTGACAGATTGACATTTGGCACAACGCATTAATGCGTCAGCTCCTGACTACAGCATTGTACGGATGAAAATTTACAGACAGGCGTACCGAGTTTTAGATCCGTCACCCAATGGGTCCGTTCATAAGTGCTTGACGGACCCATCGGGTGAGGGGGCAACTGAAAGGGGAAAAGTATCTCTTTGAGCCGAATAAACGGATCCATCATTTTGCACGGCCCTGTGGACGGACCTGATGTTAACGGGCCGGATATGGACGGGGTGAGAAATGGTGGGCTAGTTATCCATGGGCCTGCTGAGCCCCTAATGAGGGATATTTTGACCTTCTCATAAGAGCCAAATAGAGTCCTTGCGCTAGTAAGGACTCTGGAAATCTTGTATACTTGGTAAAAATCTTCCGCATAAGAAGGAGACTTATTCATCACGTTTTGGATTCTACAAGAAGAGTCCTATAAGGAAAGACTTCCGCGCCAAGAAGGGATGTCAACCTCAAAGCCACTATAAAAGCCCAATACCCTCACAAGCCAAGGTACGCATAATTAAACCTCTCTAGCACTCTAGAGCTGTGAGCATACTTTCTAATTGACATTCGGAGGTATTTGGCCGGCACCACACCGGTGCTCTCTGTTAGGTGCCTCTTTCTCTCTGTGCAGGTGTCGTTTCGAGGGTACGAGCATTGTGCAACTCACTGTTGATATTTTCGGCATCATCATATGGCGCTCCTTTGATCTGTCGGAACGCTTACATGTGATTACCACATTGGCAATCTCTTTGAGTGTTCGATTGAGTTTGCTAGTGTTTAACACTATTACCTCCTAATTATTTCCTCATGAATTCCAACTATAACTATTGATTCGTAATTTCCTTCCACTTCACCCTTATCTCAAATTTGCCATTTTCCTTTACCAAATCCTGCTTAAACCTTCCACCCATTTCTTTTGGATAATTTACACATATGTGATAGCCATTCAACCGAGAGACCAAAAACAAGATCACCTTAAATGATAACATAAAGAGGTCTGGATCTATACCACAATCGTTATTCTCCTCCATAAAATTGTATTTTTCTTGTCATCTTATGTGTCATTTAGTTTAGATACTTTCTCTTGTTAACATGTTGGATTGCATGGCGTGTATAATTTGCTTTCTTTGAGTTTTGCATAATTTGATAATTTATGTCTAAAGCAATGTACACATTCATGTGTGGAAGATGCCAATTTATAACTTGCGTACGCTATTATATGAAAAAACACATTAAAACATCTGTTGTGATCGAAAACTTCGTGATTACTAACTTAAGCAATGAAAATTTTGAGACTGGAATCACATCGGTTTCAATATTGAGTTATCCAACCTTCCTTTGGTGTAGGTCATGTTGAACCCAAGCAGGACATTAGTCATTGATCTTGTGCATCATAACTTTCCATTTAATTCGTTTCTTTTCAAACTCCGAGCAAGAGAGACACTTATAGAATATTTCAAGAGTATAATAAATGTGTATTCCTTTCTCTCACAAATATATTGAGTTTCACCATGAATTTAATTAATGAGACACATTATTATGAAAAAAAAAAAAAAAAAAGGAGTATGTATTTATTGCACTCTCGGAGTATTCTATAATTACTCTTTTTTATAAAATCTTTAAATGTGGTCTTAGTTTAAAAAAAAAAAAAAAAAAAAAAAGCAAAGTGAAATAGAGAAAGAAAGACTACCCTTTTTTGTTATTGTCATTATCATATTGTCACTTTTGGAAGGGCTAAAATAACCTATATATACTCATTGATGTTAGGACTGCATGGGTTGGATTGGGAAGATTAAAGATTTTTTTTTTTTTTTAACTAATCAACCTTTGTCGGGTTGGAAAATTTCCATATTGCCATCGACTCACCAACCACCAAAAATAGCATGTTTGTTTAAAATTTGGGCAGTTTCGATTTGATGGATTGGGCAAGTTAGCTTTAGTTATATATTGTATACTAAACTTTAAAATTTATTTTACCATTTACGGACAAATTTAAGAAGTTGCATTTTCTCTAAATCTTATAAGTTATGAAGAAAATCATAGAAAGGGACCAATTTTCTCATAGATCATACACATGTCTTAAGTTATGAGTACTTTCTAACTTTTTCTCAAAAAAAGAAAAATATAAGATGTATGCTTACAAATATGTTGGTAAAGTATCATTCATTTTTCATATTAACATGTGCTAATCGTAAAGTTAATTAAAGAAAAAACTTAAATTTGATTTGAAATAAAGACTAAAAATAGATGTATATATATATATTGTACGGGCCATGGCTATCAGCCTATACCAAGCCCATGACACGATTCCTAAATGGGCCCTTCCCACCCTACTTACTAACCGAGCACCTAGTCCATTCCCTAGACGAGCCTGGTCCAAGCTCACGACTTGACCAAACATCTTCTAATATACCAAGATCAAGAGATAATGCTTTGGGGGAATCCACCTGCCGAGCATCAATTGGCGCCTGGTGCAAGTTCCAAGAGAGTCAGATTAGTCATGAGTAGCAGGTCTCATCTGGTCAGGAATATAGCTCAGAGGGACCCACCAACATAAGAAACAACCCTCTCATCATGATAATCCCACTAAGGGAAGTCTATAAATAAAGACCGATGGGTAGAGGAAAAGAGGTTGAAAAAATTAGGGAAGAGAAACATGAGAGTGGTGAAGAGAAACACATACCGGGGGAAAAGAAGTCCAATCCGAATTTCATAAAGAAGGGTCAATTACACTGTGATATTCTCGGGAAGGGTAAGAATACGAAAAAGGAAGACAAACCTAAAGAAAAACTTTTGTTTGTCTCCTATAAAAACCACATCGTCATCTTTAGGGCCTCTCATTGTTGAATATTCCTGACCCATAATACAAATAAATTGGAGAACTCAGCCCAAAACCACACACATATATATAAACACAACCCACCACCTAATACAACTTGTCGCTTTTAAACCTGCCCAATCTGCTTGAAAATCAAAATCATATACGTGCGGGGAAACGGATTGAATAGTTTAGGTGGATAGAGCAGGTTGATATAGAGGGCCTATTTGACCATTTCTTCTCCAGTTCTGAATCTACTGATGAAATATTAATTTTTTGGATGTGGATATCACTTTCAGTCACTGTTACAAACTAACTTCCACTACAGCTCACAGCGTTAGGGCTTTATAAAATTAGAAGAGAAGGATAAGAAGTAATGAAGCATCAGTGCCTTACTATTTTTGGCCTTAAAATGGTCGGGCGTGACCTTCCTAGTTCCTACGTGGCCATTCGAGGCATTTTTAGCGAAGCAATTTAAAGCTTGGAATCTGAATGTTTGTCAATATCCTGAGGGGAGGATGCTCCTATGTACTAGGGTTTGTTTCTCTGTGTTCTCTCTCTCTCTCTCTCTCTCTCTCTAGTTGTCTACTTCTTTTTCTTAATGAATATACTTTCATTGTGGCAGAGAAGGAAAAAAAATATATTAATAATAAAGCATGGAATCTAACCCACGAAGCAACTTCTATTATCAAGTCGTTCGTTGATTCTCCCTCCCAAAAAAAAAAAAAGTCGTTCATTGATTGGTTTTTTTTTTCATTGGCCGGTTCCACTGGATTCTCCATTGCCATCTAGTTAATATAATATGTGAGGCCTTGAAACATGACAAGAGTATAATTTAATTGCTTGTAGACTAATTCCGTTCACACTCACAAAACTCCAACAAGTATACATGCGGAAAAATAGATTTGGAATTTAACTATTTGAGTCTCTCAAATGTATACCATGAGAACCAAAGATGGAAAAAGAAAAAGGAATTAATTAACTTGTGTCTTATTAGAAAAAGTGGTACAAATACGTACAACAACCTAAAAATACTTTTAGTTAACTTAATTGATAAAATCTCTTATGGTTGTATAAGAAATCTAGGGTTTAATTCCACCTACACCAAAATTGATTGTGTTTTGATCTGACGATAAATAGCTATCATTAGGAATGAACGCCATAGGTTGAAACTCTCTCAAAAAAAAAAATTGTATAGCTGTTACAGAGTACTAAGTGGATCCAGCTCTTATGATGGAGCACATCACTCTAAGCCATGGATGGAGGTAGACTTGGGCATTGGAGGCAATGGCCCCCTAATTTTTTTATAAAAAATATTAGTATATATATAGCTACTAATTTTAGCAATTTCGTTCTATAAAATTGCATTTTGTCCCTCTTAATAATAGCATTGATTCTTTTAAAAGTAATGTTATAGTCACAAACTTTTTTACAACATTTTTACAAATTATTGAGTTAGTAAATTCTTATTGGTTTACATCTAGACTTACCACTTATATCACTTTTAGACTTACCAATAACCACTCATCACATCAATAATTTGTAAAAAAAAAAAAAAAATGTAACTCTAGCATTTTCCTCTTACTAAAAGCCATAAAAAAATTTATAGGTACAAGCCCAGAAAAAATTAGTCCAACAACAAAAATTGCCAAATATAA
>NW_027069642.1:470584-492275 GCF_002906115.3 Quercus suber | reverse complement strand
TCTGCAGAAAATTCAACCTGTGCGATTTTCGATCGATCGAGTCTATTCTTCGATCGATCGAGCCAGGCCGAAAGTCCCAAGTACTTCTGCAGCCACTCGATTCCAACTTTACAATATTAAACCAACTTTGAGCAAGTCTAAATAAGACTAAATACAATGTTTTGATCATGGTTTGCCAACAATACAAATTAGAGTTCTAAATACATAAAATCCTAAGACCTTAGAACCTAACAGGGGTGTTCAACCAAACCGCATAAATCGCACAAACCGCACCAAAACCGCTCGCAAAATGACATGACCGCACCGCACCGCACCACACCGCATGATGTAGTGCGGTTTGCAGTTTTATAATAAGAAAACCACACAAACTGCACCGCACCACACCTTCTCTATATATTAATATATTTAATTATTTTTAATATTAAATATATTATTAATAGTTTAATAACCCTAGTTTAAAAAAAAAAAAATAGTTTGATAACCCTAGCAAGTGTTGATTAGGAAAGCCTGCCCAAAATAAAGAAAAACTAGCTCAATAGTTTAAAACTCGGACCAAAACAAAGGGAAAAATTAGTTTTTGGCTGGGTAGAAAAAGCCTAAAATTTGAAAAATATACCAACTTCAAATCATTCAAACTATATCTTATACACTGTACCGCATATGTAACCGCAAAAATGAGATGTGGTACGGTTATGGTTTTGGCTAAACTTTAAACTGTACCGCACCACACCGCACCGCACAAGTAACTACAAAAATAAGGTGCGGTACAGTTATGGTTTTAGTTAAACCGCACCGCAAAGTGCGGTACTAAAACCGCATCGCACCGCACCACGAACACTCCTAATGAGAACCAAAGACAGAAAAAGAAAAAGGAATTAATTAACTTTCCTGTAACCTATAACTGGCATAAGAGCGTTATAAGCGCCTTCCTGAACCATTAATAGTTGTTAATGAGTTAGAAGTAACACCAGAGACATTGAGGGTTTCTCAAACATTGACATGAAACGTGGTTATATAAAGCCAACTCTAGCTAAAGATAAAGATACACACTCTTAATCAGAAAATACTATTGAGATTACTTACGATTAGGGGTGGCAAATAGGCGGGTTGGGTCATAAATAGGTTGGTTGTGTAATTATCCATTTATCCATTTATGACCCGTTTATATATAAATTAATTATCCATTACCCGCCCAACCCATTTAATTAGTAACTCGCCCATTTAACCCAATATAACCCAAATAAATAAATAACTTGTTAAAACTTTAAAAACAAAAATTAAAAAGTTCAAAAATTACTTTTCCTGTTCTTTCCTTTCATTTTCCCTTTACAAAATTCATTTCTCAGCAACCAAACAAAGCCACACAGAAAGAAGAAAAAAAAAGAAGAAGAAGAAAAAAAAAAAAAAGGACTTTTTTCTTCTCTGTGATGCTTCGTCTCCTTCAACCTCACTCTTCCACTCCCCCCAAAACTCTGAAACTCAACAACTCCATCTCCATCCTCACCCTGACAAATAACTCTTCCTAACCCTATCAAAATCAACAACTCCATCCCCATCCTCCACCTTCGCCACAATCACGTTCCTTATTGCTGACAAATCGATCCAAAGCCGCGACCTCGGAGTCCACTTTTCCAGAACCTTCTTGCTGAAATCCGGTGACAAGTACACCCGCCGAAACTCTAAAAGCTTCGGCTGGAGCCTCTTCACAAAATTGATCTCTGCCGGAGGGGATCAAATCGCTGGCACAGAAAATGAAGTCGTAGCTGAGTTGAAGAAATTCTTGAGCTCTCGATCCAACGACATCGCTAAGTTCTTGAATGTGTTGGCTCAGTGGCGCATGAGTTGGATATCCGCGTCCGCCGAGTCACGAACCTCTCGCCAACCTTTGGATATGAAGGAGAACGCGCTCGAATTCGATGAAGAAGAAGACGACGTCGTTGCTCGATTCTCGTTGTCCATGGCTAACTCTAAAAATGCTTGGGTTTCTCTTCGTTCTTTGAAAATTTCTAGGCTTGAAAGAATTGATCTCTCTCTCTCTGTGAGAAAATGTTTAGAAATCTAGAGGTTAAAGTGTTTAGAAGTGTTTGGTTACTGAGAAAATTTGTTTATTTAAGTTTTAGATTTTAGAAGGGTTTAGTTAGTTATTTAATTTTAAATTTTAAATGGGTTAAGTGGGTATTAGTGAATTTATCCATTTAGACCCATCTAATTAAATAACCAAATGAGTCTTTATCCATTTAACCCAAATACTCAAATGGGTTGGGTTAAGACTTATCCAAATAAAATGGGTAATAGGCGGGTTCATGGATATGGATAAAAATTGCCACCTCTACTTACGATATATATCTCATTTGCCTAACTTAAACATCAGAGGGTCCTTAATAGGCACCACCCTGGTGTTGTTCATAGTTTAACTTTTGTCTTATATCAAGAGGTTAAAGTTCATCCATTCAATAGAGACAAGAAATCGACTGACAATATTTCCCAGTATCATTAACTACTAAAGGAATTGAGTGGACATTCCAAATTATGGGGACTAATATGTTAATTTTGAAATATTAATGCATCCAAGTAGTCAATTAACCTACTAATTTTTTGTGGGTTTCAATTAATTTAATTAGTAAAGTCTCTTGTTGTTGTCAAATAAGAGATTTGGGATCAAATCCTACTTAAACTAATAACCAATTGGTAATTTGGTATATTGTTCTGGTGATAAATAACAAAGCAAATATCAAAGGTTCAAATTCTATCATATGTATTTAAAAAAAAAAAAAATCTATTGATTTGTTAATTATGGAATTAATTTTGGGTGGTAAGATAGACCTTACAAATTTATATTGAATTAGGGTATTACATAAAATTTGTGATTTGAATTAGACCTAGGAACGACAACTAAATGGGTTTGGGATGAAAAACGTCATTCCAAATCCTAACTCTCTGAATATTTTATATTCTAAACCTTATTACATTTTAGGAGTTCCATTACAAACTCATTCTATTTATATTTTTAAAACTTCTGAATTCATTCTGAACCTATCCATTTATCTTATCATGAATTGGGTCAGCCCAATTACATAAAAAATGATGTTATAAAATGCTTAAGTTTGATTTTCTGGTTGATTTTTCAAGGGAAAAATAGAGGCAAACTTTTGTTGTGTGGAACCAAGTTTGTTGAGTAAATTTAGAATTAATAATAAAAATATTATTAATCTATATATATATATATATATATATTAATAGGAAAAACTTGGAGAAAATACAATTAGATTTTACAATTGAAGTCCAATTTTGCACTATGTATTCTAAATTATTTATTTTTAGAGAGAGTTTTATTTCTTAATTTTGGAGTCAAATGTGGGACCACATTATAAATATTCATCTAAGTAAGTTGTTGCATACAAAAACCAAAGAGTCTAGAATTAATTAATGTAGGGATTAGATTTGAGCACTTCTTCTGTTGAATGAGTGGACTTAGACCTAACTAGCCCAATACAATAAATTTGTAGAGAGCGGGTCAAAGAGCTAGGCTTTAGTGCATAGGCAACAGTTAATATATGGTGTTCATGATGATCAAACTGAGATGAACTGAGCTTATCAAAGAAAGTTTGTTCTCGGCACAATCCGAGGAGCTTTGTTCTTAGTAAATATTGAATGAGAATGGTTACAGGAGTTCTTGAGATTGTTACAGTGCTATTTCTCCTGATTCAAGCTCCCTCTCTATGGTGTGTTTCTATTATTATATAGTCCTCTTTAAACGATCTTGGGCTTCCTCTTGTTGATCATTCAAGCCTATACTTGAGTGTCTGTCCCATCAGACACCCTTTCTGGCGTTCTGTAAGTTGTGGTAATCGAGATAGCACTGTTCAGGGGTCATTTCCTCATTAATACAGCCGGACATTAGTTATGGGTTTTTAATGCGGAGGTGACAGTTTCTCCTTGAATTGCTCCTCGACCATGCTTCCATGGCTGACTCATTGTACGAGTCCTTTCCCTTGGGATGCTCCAGGAGGTTGCCTTTGATGGCATGCTGCTCTTCCCTTCTGTGATCTTGGTTCGCCGAGGACAGGATCGTCTTCAGCGATGTTTCATGGCACCTTGGACTTGTTTATTTCATCCTCAGACATTTCTTCCTCCTCGGCTTGGACCTTGGGCTTAGTATAAAATGGGTCGGGGTTGTCAAATTCTTTGACACCACAATTAACATAAAATAAAAAAAATAGACAATTTACATTTTCTACCTAATAATAATATTCTTACAAGACTTTTTAAAGAGTTAAAAAAAAAATATATAAGAATGACTATCAATAAAATTTAAATTATATATGTAAGAATTATACTATGCATCTAAATGTATATCTTTTTAAGTATATCCATGCATAGGCATGGAAGTTACAAGCTAGTTAAATAGATAATTGGATTAAGATTTCGTGCATAAGATGTGAAACCCAAATTATTCCTTAAGTATTGAATTTACACCCAAGATAACTGGATTAAGATTTCGTGCATAAGATGTGAAACCCAAATTATCCCTTAAGTATTGAATTTACACCCAAACTCATTTAAACCAAATCCATTGACATCTTTAATGGGTAGCACGTAACAAAGTGGGTTTCAGTTAGCTCAATTGATAAAGTATTTGATAATTGAAAAAGAGATATGGGGTTTTATCTCCACCTACACCAAATACCGATTAGTGTCTTGGTTTAATGTAGGGATTGCAATGGGGAGGGATGAGGGTGAAGATTCCATCCTTCAACCCCATCTCTGTCCCATTCTATATGATAGGGAAAACTTCCTTACCCCATCCCCACCCCTTGAGGCCCCGCGGGGACCCATCTCGCCTCATAAAATCCTACTTCGTGTTAATTTGCCCCACAATTATTACAATTTTTTTTTAATAAAACATGTTTCATTAATATAAATATACTTGAAATTACAACTAAATTTATTTCATTAAATCAAAATAATTTTTAACAAGAACTGAATAATAGTATTATTCAAGCGTATAACAAGACAATATCACGACAAAAATAAAAATCTTAATATCCATGCATTTAAATAAACTAGTATTGATCTGTTTTTTAAATAATAGGAATTTAGGGTTTGAAAAGTTTACAATTATAGCCCTTATCAATATGGAGCAGGGCTAAAATATCTAAATCCATCCCCGGCCTGCCTCGTGGCAAGGGCTAAAATCTTGTCCCATCCTCCCACCACCGATGTGGGGTGGGAAAAACCCACACGTGTAGGTGCAAGGGAAAGGGAAAAATTAAAATTGGAGTTGCCACCTAGTTATATGGTCTACGAACCATGAATATAGCGTCTTTTCGAGGAATGACTTTTGATCTTACTACCAGAGTTTGGGTTCGGAGTTTAGGTATGCTTTTAGGATGGTGTTAGGCACCCAAGATCGCCCAACCCTAAGGTTGACCTCCTATCATTGTGTTCTATATCTTAACCCTATTAAAAACCATTTAAATACTTGTATTCTAGACTCACACACACACTAACATGCATCTAGCAAATAACATGGCATCTTTAACCCTAAACACATACTTATCCATCTATCCAGACAAAAGAGAGCCAAATATATAAAAGAAAACCCTAGCATTCATCTAATAAGACAGCAACTTAAACATGGCAGCAAGCATATCATCAAACAAAACATATAAAACACAAAACGTTAACGTACTAGAAACCCTAATAATACATCTAGAAACCCTAACACAAATGCATGAACATTGCTAATGCATGACTTACCCTTTACTTACCTCTTAGCAACACAACACCTATGACATCAATGCGTGAACATGTGAATGAATGTCGTAGCATTAAAACTAAGAAAACCCTAACCTAAACCATAATCTAAACATGTGATAATAACAAACATGTTAAGAGGTAAACAAACGGTCATGGGGCTTGAAACATATGGAAATGAGGCTTATACAGAAAAACATGTAAAGGCAGAACAAAACAAACAAAAAATTAGGGTTTTTTGGGTAACGGCATCACGCACGCTAGAATAGGTCTGCGTACGCATGAGTTTAGCTTGCGTGTGCAGGCTAGATCATGCATACGCAGATCTTTACCCAAAGACCCTAATCAACACAGAAATAAAGCAAAAACCAAAAAAGTAAAATTTAGCAACCTATCATTCTTAAAGACAGAAAGAAAACCTAAAACTAACCCAAACAAACAAACGTAAACATAAATTAAGCAAAAGAAACAAAGATTAAAGCAGAAAATAAAAAGAAAAGTTTTTAAAGCATACCTTAAAGCAAAAGCTCCTAGGCTTAATTTTTTATCGTTCCCTTCAGTCGAATCTATCACAATTCAATAAAATAGTGATTAGTAATCTTAAACTCAAAGGATTGGGACCAGAAAATGTCTCAATCAACTAAAAAGAGACTTGAGGGTGTTTTGTGAAAAACTCCCTTTTGATTCACTATTTTCTAGTGAATTTTAGGTTTTTCTTTTGGGATTTCTATGTATTTTAAAAATGTACCATATAAGGCTTTTTATAGTTGAAAAAAATGGGTTTGGAATAGCTCCTAGGCGATGTGAGATTCATTCCAAACCTCAGCCATTATTGCAGAAAACTTGCTTTTCATATACTTCTAAAACCCTAGCTGTGTATACAAGAATGTGCTTACGTATTCAAGCGCGTACGCATGTTTTAGCTCACGTATGCAGGGCGAGGGCCACTTTGGTCATTTAATTTTTCAAAAATAGATTTTTGTTCATTCAAAATGTTATATTTTACATTTTAACACTCTTCAAGTCAACTTGATATCTAATTGGGCTCTAAATTAGTCTAATAATAAAGAGCACAATTATCAAAAGTGGACCCATAAGCTAAAACTATATTAAAAAAAAATTGCACATAACAAATGACTTGTATTATTTTAATGTATGGTTGAGGGTGAAGCACTGGCGACTCCACTTTAGAGTCAGGGTGGTCACAAGACCACCCTGGCTTGGAAAAAAATCATTATTATATATAAAATTTTATAATTTTATAGTTTTCTTACCTTTAAAAAAATGTGTGACCACCCTCAATTTTTTTTAGGTCCAATATAATTAAACTTTGGATAAAGTTTAGCAATAAACTTGGTTGTAGATTAAGACTACAACTCCACTCAATATTTTTTTTTTATTGGATAAGAATTTTAACAATTCCATAATTAGATTTTTTTTTTCTTATATCCTTCATGCTTGCAAAACTTCAAGAAGATTAAAGATAAATAGCTTATGTTATTAATCAAATATTTAATTTATGAGATTTTGTAGTCTAAAATTATACGCAAAAAATAAGTTTATGGATCAAATAATAAAAAACATCTGATGGACATGAAACTTGACATGTGTTTTAAGAACATAAAAAAAAAAAAAAAAAAAAAAAAAAAAAAAAAAAAAAAAAAAAAAAATGAAACTTGACATGTGTTTTAAGAACATAAAAAAAAAAAAAAAAAAAAAAAACATACAATTCAACAGTTAGATTTTCAAAATATGTAGTCATGTTAATTTGTTTAGTGAAAGTTGTAGTCTTAGGCTATATGGTGAGCATTTTTGTGATTTTGGGCTGGACTATCTCCTGTTGTATTGTGGCCTAAATATTCTGGATAGGAGAGTTGGGACCGGTCTAATTGTAACCCACCTCAAATTGGCTTGTGCGCAAATTATGCATCGTTTGCCAAAACTTTAATCACGTGCCCACAACAAATGTAGTTGCTATAAAAGAGTCACAGCAAACAAATGTGATAAAACAATGATGAAAGAAACAAGTTACTATTAAGGAAAGACAAGCGAGAAATCCTTAGTCAAAACAGGAAAAGAAGACACATTCTGGGTGAGGTTACAAAGACAAGATGAGAAGTAATAACAGTAAATGAGAAAATTGAAGAATGAAAGATCAATTTGCCACGTTTAATTGTGCTACGGGCCTAAGGCCAAGGAGGAAACCACTTCCTCAATGTGGATAACTTCACAGAATGATCCTGTCATGGAAATTACCCACTTTGAGGGAATGGGCTTGAATGGTTTGCGCCCAAATGAGTCTTTTTTCCCTAACAGAGGGTAGGCTTTTAGAAGGAGAGAAGAGATTAGCCTATTGGTGCATGTCTGCCATTCTACACTTTGTTTTCTCTTCTTGATTCTCTTTTTCTTCTCTGTTTTTTGTTATTTCTGATTCTTTATCTCCTCTTTTCTTTTCTCAGTGCTTACCTATCTAGTAATGTTGTGATTCTCTCTTAGTGGTTACTATTGTCGTGATTATGATCCCCCCTTATTGTGCACGGCAATGGTCCTTTATATATTGCTTGCCGTGACTGGCTTTTACCATTTTAGCCTTTAACTACCTTTGTCCGGTCTGGGTGTCCTTGCCAACCACCACTAGTTTGTCAGCTGTTCAGCCACCATCACTTACCTATGCTAGCTATGCCACTCCCCATCACCAGACAAAGAAGATTATTTTATTTACTTGCTCACCATGACATTCTTATCCACCACAGTGTGGGTGTTCTATCTTCCTATCTCTTATGGTATGCACCTAGTAGTTCCAACTCATTTTTACTTCTTTTAGGTAGTACACCATCCTAGTAGGACATTTCCCTCAAAAGAACCTGAACAAGAACCCCAGAATAGGCTTTCCCCTCTCCCCACCACCAGACCATACCCTCTCTTACCTCTGACCCATGACCCACCACTTCTTGTATTGGCTAGGTACAAGCTAGTGATGTTTGGGCCTTGCGCATGCTCCACTTCTGTGTACGTCTAAAACCTATCTGCTGCTTATGCGTTTGCCGTGGTCTAGAAGCTTGTCTATGCATTCTGCCACTCATCCTTGACCCCTTATGGCATGAACTGCTTTCTAATTTCTCATTCCTTACAACTTGCTTCTTTTAAGGGCTGGCCCTTGCTTGATTATGGACTTTTCTTCCTTTAGCCTATTCTTTGCTCCTTCCATAATCCTGCTGCTGTTTTCTGCCATATCACTTTGCTGTTCCTGTCGTGGTGTTATTTGACTCGTGCCTGCTGGGCCTCTTTGGGCCTGCTGCCTATTCTTCTCTCAATAACTCAATATGGTCATTGGTTTTATACTCATGCTACTTTGGGCTTTTCTTGACCCATTTCATTGCTTGTGGGCTCCTTTATCCCATTTCTTTTTTCTTGAACATCCTTGGCCCGTTTGCTTTCCTTGAGCATCTTTGGCCCATTTTCTAATTCTGCATACCCATGAGTTTTTACTAACTCCCTTGGGCGTCCCTGGACCAATTACCTTATTCCCCATTCTTATGGCTTGTGGGCTTCCTATCAACCCCTTATTTTCTTACTTCATGTTGAGTGTTTCTTTTTACGTTTCTTGTACCTTAGACACGTGTCTTGATGTTATTGGACAACGCTTAGTCTAGGCTTTTTCTAAAAATGAAGTTAGGCTTAGCACTCTGTGGAATGGGCTCCAAAGTACCATTCTACTGCTACCAATTTGTTCACAACCATTGAGTTCAAGTCTAAGGGAAGACATTACAAAGTGGGTTTATCCTCTGTTTCTGCTGTAGAAGGAACTTTTTTCAAGTTTCTGCCATAGGACTGACTTTTCTGCTGTGCGGTAAAACGTTTTGCTATGCAATAAAATCTTCTGCTGTGCAATAAAACTTTCTGTTGAGCAATAAGGCTTTCTGCTAAGTAATAAAACTTTTTGCTGTGCAGTAAAACCTTCTGCTGTGCAGTAAAGATTTTTACTGCGTAGTAAAGCTTTTTGTTGTGCAGTAACACCTTCTGCTGTGCAGTAAAGCTTTCTGCACTTTTTTGCAACATGAATGACTACTCTTCATTTTTTTTTTTTTTTACTGTAGAAATACTTTTCTATTTCTTGCACATAAAAAAAATAAAAAAAAAAATCTAAAACTCAAAGAAAATACCCGTCAAACAAATGTTAGTTTAAATGGGTTAGCATATTCTCAAATATATATACATACATACATACATATATATATATATATATATATTTATACTTATTCACATATACATATATAAAATATATGGTAGAACATAAGCTACAATGCATATGTGTAGATACTTATGGTAAGATAATGATTAGTTTGTGTCAAAAGCAAAACACGTAATAACAAAGAAATATGAAAGTTTCAGCAGAAAAGGTTTAGCTAGTATAATAGCTAACATAGTAAATATAATAAAATGTGCTATAGTAGAATAACTAGTACAACAAGTAAAGATACCACAGTAGGACAACTGATGTAGCAAATGTGATAAAAACGTGCTACAGCAGAATGATTAAATACAGCAGATATAAGTTCCAACGAGTGAAATCAAATATATTTGCAATCAAAATCAAGTATTGAATCTTCCCATAAGATAAGTAAACCAAAAAAGAACCCAAACCTCAACTTGAACAACCTTGTCATAGGCTTTTGGCATCAAAGTTGTGCATTTTGGAGAATCGGTCTAAATGGCTACTAGCTATTACTTTTGGGGACTTCAAAGTGTGGGTTTGCTAAGAAGGAGGGAAAAGATGGTCTATTGATGCATGCCCCTATTCCTAACGTGTTTTCTCTCTTCATTTTACCACTTTCTTTCTTTCTCTTTGTTCTTTTTACTTTTAGTTGCTTATTACTCTCTTGTCGTGGGTTGTTTTTCTCCCTTGGGTATTTTCCCTTTTGAATCCCCCTCTCCCTGGGTGCCTTTCTTTCTAAGTGTCTCTTTTAGGTTCTTACTGCTCTCTTACTATGGGTTCCTCCCCTTAGGTGCTTCCCCCTTTCATCCATGGCTACCTTTTTCTTTTATAGCGAACTGATTCAATGAGATTTCTCCCTTTTACCCCTAGGGCTTCACCAACTATTTTCGGCTTGTTGTGTGTATTCCTTTAGTATTGCCCACCAACCCATTGGTTGCCTGACCACCACCTCTACTTAGTATACATTTACTGCACCACTACTCATTTCGTGACTAAATTCCCTTTTGTTTGTTCTTGCTGTATACCTCTATCTCTAGGTTCAAATGGATAAGGATTGGGCTATCTCACTACCTAGCTCTATGGCATGCATCAGATGGTCCCAACCATCTATTACTTCTTTTGGGTAAGATACCATCCCAGCAAGGTATATTCCTAAAAGAAGTCACGGCGGGAAACCAAATATAGACCCCTTTTTCCCCCACTACCAAACCACACCCTCTGAATCCCCTTGACCATGGGCCCGCCTCCCTTGTATTGGCTGGGTACAGGTTGGTGGTGCTTAGGCCTTTGTGTGCTTGCTCCACTATCTTATGTTTTTGTCTTCTTTCATTCCTACGCCATTTCTACTGTAGCAGATTAGCTTTGTTTTGTTATGCCGTGTGTCTCTGTCTTAATTCTTCATGCGTTTCCTAATGTGTTTGTCATTTCCTTTAGTTTGCTTTTCTTTCCTTCGCACAATTCTTGCTACTGACACTTCTTGTTATTCTTTGTTTCTTTTCAGCGTACTTTTTCATACTAGTTTTCACACCTATCTTTTATAGGATTTGGGTATTTGTGGGCCAAATAATGTTAATTGGATCAAAAGGGTCATTTTGTTGCAAATCTGCGTTTTGCTGTAGATCGCTTTCCCTTGCACTTCTTTCTTTGGACCTTTCTTGTTCTTCGGTTTTCTTGGTAGGTCTTTGGGTCTTGATTTTCATTAGGCTTTCCTCTATGTGGGCTTTAGGATACAGATTCAAAAAATGGGCATTAACATTCAGCCCCCTGAGCATATGGATTGCTCTTACGATTCATATGTGGAAACTTATGCAGTTTTCTTTTGCGGGTTGTTTCACAACTTACATGAGAATACTTCTTTTCTTTTCTTCATTGGCCTGTTGTTTCAATCTTTACTCTCCTTAGGCAAGTCGTTCTCTTTCTTTCTGCAAATTTATGACCCTCCAAGGGTAGTCAAAAAGTTGTTGTTCATGAGGGTGGTGGTTTTGTTATTGTCACCCCAAAGTGAGTTTGTTCAAAATTTTGCCTCGCTTTAGCTTGATTATTTCTGCTAATTTTCTGCATATTATTATTTGACTTGTGCCTGTAGGGCCTTTTTTGGGCTTGTTGAATGCTTTCCTTTTGCTACATTCTAGTAGCCCAATACTATCATGGGCTTGTACTCATGCTATTTTGAGCTTCCTTGGCTCATTTCATTGCTTTCGGGCTCTTTTGTCCCATTTTATTCTTTTGGGCATCCTTTGCCCGTTTCATCGCTTTCGGGCTCCTTTGTTCCATTTTATTCATTTGGGCATCCTCGGCTCATTCCAATTCTTTACCCCCATGGGCCTTTGTTAAGTCTTTTGGGCTTCCTCGGCCCAAATTACCACATCTTTTCTTTTGGGGTTTATGGGCTTTCTATCAACTCCTTACTCACTTAATTCATTACTTCAGGCCTCTTTGGCCCATTATTGCTTGCTTTTTATTTTTCATAATGCCCATGGATTTACTACTTTTTTCTCTTGGCTCCTTTAGGCCCGCTTGCTTTCTTTGAGGCTCATTTGCTATTTTCTAGGCCTACGATCCATTATTTCTAACATTTAGGCTTAATGGTTTTCTTCCCAATTTACTAGCTCTTTTCTTCCCATATTGTTGGGCTTTTTCCTACTATTGGGCCTCTTTGCCAAAATGGGCATCAACACTACCCTCATTCAAAGGGACTGTCATGATGATGATGTGTGCATCATTCTCTTCTTCATCATTCCTTTGCTTGTTTCTTGGTTTGCTTCTTGGAAATTTCTTATGATCTTGGACTTCTACAATGGTACTCATTTCTTTATGTTTGCAGCAATTTGTATACTTATTTCTTTACATTTCTGCAATAGCTCATACTCATTTCTCTGCTTTTGTAGGGATAAATACTCATTTTTCTAATTCTACAGAATATGTAGACACTTTCTGCTGCAATACATGCACTTATTTCTCTACATTAATGCACCTCTTACTTTGCTTTTGCTAGAGCAGCATCTGTACTGTATGAAGTGAAGGTTGTAGCAAATTCTGTGGCAGAAAAATTAGGCTTGACTGCTTCAGCTAACTTACTTTCCCCACATATTCCTTAGTATCATCTCTTCATTCTTCCACAAGTGTAGTTGCTCTCTAAGAATGGTCATAAGACACAAATGCTGTGGAATCCTTCCTTGTTGGGTTCTTCTTCATTATGATGTTTTACATTTTATCATCTTTGCAGAATGCTCAAAATTGGCTCTTTGGATTCTTTACTTCTTCTTTCGGCCAACTTCGCAAACATCACTTTTGCGGAGCAAGGATCCATCTTACGGTCTTCATTTTTCTTTTTCTTTTAGCCACTTAAGGTTGCTTCACTTCGGGCTTCATTCATTCTCTAAAAATAAAGAAAGTGTTGTCTTCTACTACCTTCACATCTAAGCCGGCGATTGAAAAGAGTTTCATCAAAATAGTTCTACCACGTTACTTTCTTCAAGTAGAGTTCTTTCACAAGAGGAAAGCTTCATCTAAGTGTGTAGATCAAAGGATGGCTTCGCTCACTTTTCTTGTGCCTTCTTCTTTTCTTTCCATTCACGTATCTTCATTTCTTTTGCTTAAAACAAAACGAAGAGCTAACATTGTAAGCCCTCATTATAGTAGAGTACTCTTTCATTTGCTGATAATACTTTTTGCTGTGTTGAAGAACACATGTATTCTTTGTCAAGATGAAGTTTCTATGAAAAAGTATGTTGGGCCTTGTAGAAAGGCAAGTTTCTTTCAGTGATGATGTATTTTTGGAGGGCCTCCTTATTCAGAGCTACTACTAACATGGGCAAATGTATTGTTCTAATAGTAGAGGACCTTTTTAGCCCCCAAGATCGTCAATACTCTTATACCTTTGCTGTTTGCATTGTGGGTTGTTTCTAATTTTGCCATAAATTCTTGTTTTTTTGCAAATTTGATCTTTCTGCAGAAGTGACTGAGTCTGCCACTCATTTTAAGGCACCTACAAGTGGTGCCACTATAGATGTTCTTTTTTCAAGGGGCAATGAGGATGCTTTCATTAGAAATCTTCACTTTCTTTTCATTCTAAACATTTTCTTTGTTATTCTGCCACATCAACTATTGATTCCTTCGTGTTTGCTTTTTTCTTCTTTAACATATTCTTTTTGTCATTCTGCCACAGCCGCTGTTGATCAGGATATCAGTGCCTCTTTGATGAAAGAGGCATAGATGTTGTTGTGAACTAAATCTCTTAACTTTGTTGTAGTCTTCCGCAAATCTTATTTCTCCCAATTCTTCTTTCTCATGTTGTTAAGCTTAGCAGTGAATTTCCAATTCTTGTGGAAGGCGGTCTGCCACTAAATGCGTTGCTAGAGAGATGTTTGGACTTCATCATTGATTTCCACCTTTTGTTTCTGCTGTGAGTTCCTTGTCACTCAGCTTTTTTGTAGAGCACTCTTAAAGTCTTAAAGTCTCACGAAGAGCATTTGTTTTCTGCTGTAGTGCTTGTTGGTTCACCTTTACGTAGGTTTTTGCTGGAGTGCTTGTAGGCCTTCTCTTCTTGCTTCCTTTCTTTGGTTCTTTGATATTTGCCACAACAAGGGTGGTAGAATTTCTTCTCATGGATTCATTGCTGCATAGACTTTATATCGTGTGAGAACTTATTCTCCAACTGCTAGTTGTTGCTTCTGCAGAAGATAGATGATATTGCTGCTTTATCACAGACTAGAATGTTACTTGACCATGATAGGTTGCAACAAATTGCATGGGTGTTGCACTATGCCATATCATGAAGTTTGAAGTTGCTACAGGTCAAGTGGCGAATGAATGCATACTTGTTGAAATGCCACAATCAATACTTATTTCGTAGTGGATAATGTTGTTGCTACATATTGATACTCTAAGCACTTTGCAGAAGCCTTTCCAAATTTGTTGCAGAATGGGCCTTAGCCCTCCAACATGTGAGATAATTGGATGAGTTTTTAGCATATTAAAGAAGGCTTTTTGTATTTCTTGTAAAATGAGATAGCCCCCAGCATGTGAGACAACTGGATGAGCTTGATATCACCTTCTCTTGGTGTTGATGCTCCATCATATGGTTCATGCTTTCTTCAGTAAAAAAATTAGATGCCATGGATCTATAAGTTGCCATATTGTAGAAATTCTTCGTTGCTAGAGAATTTGGGAAAGAGTTACTTACCAAGCATACTTTGGTTTTGTTCCACTGCAAGCACAATTACTTCCCATGTACCTTCTGCTACATATGATTGTGGCTATAGCTTTTCTGCAGATTCTTTCCAAAGACTTGCGATCATGGCTCCTTTGTGGGTTTGATTGAGTGTAGCCTCCATTATGGGCTTTCGCCAAGAACTCACAACCACGGTTCCTTTGCTAGTTACTAGCCAAGAATTCATAACCACGACCCTTTTGCTAGCTTTTGCTACTAAGACCCATATTTCATGGGTTTCTTCTTTGCTTGCTTTGAGTATGGGCATATTTAGATGGAGCTTGCTACGTCTCTTACTTCATGGTTGGCTAGAAATAGCCAAAAGTTAGTGGCTTCTAATATAGAATTTTCCCATGATGCACCCATATCTTTCTGTGACATCATGCTTCTTTATTCTTGTGGTAGAATGCCCTTGCAGCAGAACGCCTTCAATAAAAACTACGTAATAGTTTTTTGCAGCAATAAGATAAGCAACTCTATTCACGGTAGAATGTGTGTGGGCAATTGTTTTTGCTATTTCCCTCTTGTACACAAGCTAAAAGAAGGAGCTTTGAGTTTGTCACTATTGCAGAGTTCTTCTAGGATGTGACATGGACATCAATGAGCTTCATGACTTAAAGAGTGATAACGGAGTTGCATAGTTTGTAGAACAAGTAGTCTGATACATTCTTTCTTAGAAATATCATAAAGATCACGATCATTAATGCCACTTTAAGCATAAATCCTCTGAGGTGCTTCAAAGAAAACTTTTCAACTCTTCAAGGTTGTTGAATTGGTTTGCTAGCCCCGATAATGGACAAAAAGTAGTTTGCAAGCAGCTTCTAGATTTGGGCTTCTTTATGGAAAGTACGTAGTAACTGAGTAATTGGCTTCATTCTAAGGTCTGGATTTAATTTGGACACTTCACCACCTTGTCACATGCCTTTAATGTATTCTTTGGTTGAAAGTGGATGTTTCGATATTGCCGAATTGATTACTTATCCCTCCTCCCTTCATTGATGCTGATATATTTGTTGATGTAGTAGCAAAAGATTGCTTCAGCAAAAGTGAACATGAAAGGCTTTGTATGCACCTCTCTGGCTTTGCATGCACCTCTCTTGCTTTAAGAACAAGTCTCAATTTTGTTGAATAAGATCTAGACTCGAATTTCTTGCTGTAATAGAATTGTCCAGTACCCTTTTACACATCTTCACACTGTTGGTGTTCTCATGAATTCTTAATGGGGCAATGATAACCTTTGTTGTAGAAGAAAATCATGTTGGATTTGTGATTGCACTTAGAAAGTTCAAGAATTCTGCTACGAAATATTCTACCAATGAATATTCTACATTTCTTGGATTTTGCTGTGAAATATTCTGCCAATGAACATTCTGCATTTCTGGGATTCTGTTGTGAAATATTTTGTCGAAGGATTTGCACTTTCTGCTAAGAAATTTCTGCAGAAGGGCATTTTGCACTTCTGAAAAAGTTTGTTGAAGGATACTTCACGGAGGAAATAGTGATTTGCACCAGTATAGTAATGATGAAAGTTTTGCTTTGGCTTCTATAGCTTCATTTTTGTTTCTAGCTTTTGGTTCTTAAGGGGAAGTAGAGCTAGAATCACTAGCATAAAAAAATGATTGAAACCTTATGAGGGAATGAAGGGATTTTTCTCTTCTAAATGCTGAACCCGAAGGTGGAGATGGAAAGAGTTTAGAAACCTTCTAGTGTTTGCTTAAAAGAAATGAGAGCAAAAAGGTGATAAGTGGCTTAGAAAGCTTTTAGGAGAGGTGCATGTTTGAATAAGTGGCTTGCCACATGTCTCACATGCATAGCAAGGAAAACAAGTGGCATTTAAAGGATAGGACCAAGTATTGTAAAGGCCTTCTATTATAGAGTTCTCAGGATATTTCTGTTGTAGAACTCTATGGTGTTGTAGTGATATTTTGCTACTACATTTTGAGGCAATGCCATTGAGCTCTATGATGGTATTGTGGTATTCTACCACAACATTCTGCTACAATATTCTACCATAGCATTTTTCTCACGATACTACTCTGTCTTAACGTTGCTATGTTCTGCTACAGATTTCTACTATAGTACTGTCTTGTTATAACATTGCTGCATTTTGTCATAGAATTCTACTACGGTACTGTCTTGCTGTAACGTTGCTGCAATGTTCTACTTTAGAATTTTGCCACACTGTTTTGCTGTAATGCTGCTATGATATTCCACCATAGAATTTTGCTATGACATTTTGGATACTTTCCTGAGAGTATAGCTTGGAAGGTATAAGAACATTTGCATGTCTTGCTTTAGTAAGGACTTGGAAACATGTTTGCGATGGAGAAATATCTCATTCTCCGCATCTTGATCCCAACTCCCTAGTGGAGTCGCCAAAAATGTTGATGGTTTCTTTTTACATTTCTTGTATCTTAGACATGCGTTTTAATGTTATTGGACAACACTTAGTCTAGGCTTTTTCTAAGAAGGAAGTTGGGCCTAGTACTCTACGGAATGGGCTCCAAAGTACTGTTTTGCTGCTGCCAGTTTATGTGCAAACGTTGAGTCAAAGTCCAAGGAAAGATGCTGCAAAGTGGGCTTATCCTCTGTGTCTGCCGCAAAAGGAACTTTTCTCTAGTTTTTGCTACAAGACTGACTTTTCTACTTTACAGTAAAACTTTTAGCTATGCAATAAAATCTTCTGTTGTGCGTAGTAAGTGTTCTGCTGTACAATAATACCTTCTGCTGTGCAGTAAAGCTTTCTGCAACGTGAATGACTACTCTTCATTTTTTTTAATGCAGAAATATTTTCCTATTTCCTACACATAAACAAATCTAAAATCTAAAGAAAATACCCATAAAAAAAATGTTAGTTTAAATGGATTAGCATATTCTCAAATATATATACATACATACATATATGCGTATATATACTTGTACGTATTCACATATACATATATAAAATATATGGCAGAACATAAGCTACAATGTATATGTGTAGATACTTATGGCAAGATAATGATTAGTTTGTGTCAAAAGTAAGACACGTAATAACAAAGAAATAGGAAAGTTTTAGTAGAAAAGGTTTAACTAGTATAATAGCTAACATGGTAAATATAATAAAAAGGTGCTACAATAGAATAACTAGTACAGTAAGTAAAAATACCACAGTAGGACAACTGATGTAGCAAACGTGATAAAAACGTGTTACAATAGAATGATTAAATACAACAGATATAAGTTCTAATAAGTGAAATCAAATATATTTGCAATCAAAGTAAACCAAAAAAAGAACCCAAATCGCAACTTGAACAAACTTATCATAGGCTTTTGCCATCAAAGTTGTACATTTTGGAGAATATGCTTAAATGACTACTAATTATTATTTTTGGAGACTTCAAAAAGTGGGTTTGCTAAGAGGGAGGGAAAAGATGGTCTATTGATGCATGCCCCTATTCTTGCCGTGTTTTCTTCCTTCGTTTTACCACTTTCTTTCTTTCTTTCTCTTCGTTCTTTTTCCTCTTAGTTGCTTACTACTCTCTTGCCGTGTGTTGTTTTTCTCTCTTGGGTATTTTCCCTTTTGAATACCCCTTTCCCTAGGTGCCTCTCTTTTTAAGTGCCTCCTTTAGGTTCTTACTGCTTTCTTACCATGGGTTCCTCCCCTTAAGTGCTTCCCTCTTTCATCCATGGCTACCTCTTCCTTTTATAGTGAACTAATTCAATGAGATTTCTCCCTTTTACCCATAGGGCTTCACCAACTGTTTTTGGCCTGTTGTGGGCATTCCTTCAGTACAACCCACCAACCCATTGGTTACTTGACCACTACTTCTGCTCAAAATACATTTATTGCACTGTACACACAATTTTCGTAAAAGATAAATCACACGATCACGAAATAGTGTAACAAATAATCAATTTGTATTTGATTTGTATATATGTGAGTACAATCCTCTGTATGAATCTTTACAATGAAAGAGTACAATAAATTCCTCTTATTCGATCTCCAAGAAACGTTACGATCCGAAGGGGCTATCAAGCTTGATCTTGAATCGTGCTTTGATGTCTCCAAGTTGAATGAATAATTGAAGGTGCTTGATTTGATGCGAGGGCCGTTGGCTTAATCTCGAACTAGATTAAAGGAGAATCCCCACTTTGATTTGAAGAAGTAGGAATGGGCCTTGATGAACAATGAAATTCTCGTGAACTTTAGAGATGACTCTCTATTTTGGCAGAGTGTCAGTAGTGTTCTCTCAAAGTGTTCTTCCCTTTTTCTCACATGAGAAGCCCCTATTTATAGGCAACTCAATCGTATTTAATTTGGAGTTTTCTCTCAGCATTTATTGAGAGCTAATTATGGATTTAATTTAGTCTCCCATTTAATAAGCACTTTCCATATAGGTCTTTTCTTCTGGTATTGCCATATGGCTTTCTTATTTGATGTTGCCACATGGCTTGATTTCATTTGCTGATTGTCCACCTCATCAATTGGAGATTAATTTGATCACAAATATTTATCATAAATAATCGGACGGCTGTAAATACATCATAAAATTTTAATGTCTACAAATGCCCCCACTTCAAGATTCGGCTTTGCTCCCAATTGTCGTGCAAGGAAGACGAGGCTTGAAGTATTTTATTAATCTCCATTTGGACTAAGTTCACGGAAAGCAAGACCTTCATCCACGTACATGAAGGATTTAGACAGTTGACAGTTCACTCACGTATAAGAAGGATTTCAACTTGTCTTTTTTTTTTTTTAGACAGTTGATCCCCACAAAAGAATCAAATTTTCTGATAAAAGAATCAGACTTTCAGTGTCCCTCCAAGCACAATTCTTTCAAATATCCCTTTAGTTGATTCAGTCCTCGGATTCTAGCCAAATTGCAAGATTGTTCTGTTATCAGACTATATGTTGACCGCCTTTCCCACGGTACAATACCAAAATCATCATTATACTCTTCCATTCCTCCAACAAAAAAACTGCCAGACCAAAGCACCTGCCCCAGCCCGATTTTTCTTTGCAGATTTATAGATTACATCAAAAATAGTTTTATAAAACCTATCTCGCTGAGATGGTTGGTAGTCCTTGTTCAGGTTTGACAATCCAAATTCAGTGAACATAACAGGCTTCTTCAGTTCCCTGTCACCATCTTCAATGTGTGAAAGCATCCACTTTCTAACAAATTTAATTTTTTCGTCTAAGCCTTCCCATGAAACCTACCACAAAATTAATGGATGAATTGAAAACAGGTTAGGTGTACTATCAAGAAAAGACATAGCACCTTTTCAGGAATACAAGAAAGGTTTGAGAGCCACTTTGCAGCTCGAACATAAAACAGTCCCAAAGGAAACATGAACATTTCATTGGATTTGCATCAACGGATAAGCAATAACTAATACCGGACAAAATTGAATTAAGCCAAGTTTATATGCAAAAGGTTTAATTATTTTGGTTTCCAAAATACTTCCAAGTTTGACTTCTTTGGCAATAACAAACACCAGACAACATGGAATTAAGCCAAGTTTATATACGTCAGGTTTACTTATTTTGGCTTCCAAAACTTTTTGAAGATTTGACTTCTTTGGTAATTTGACACCATCAATTTCATAGAGTTTACAATCATGTAATGCTTACCAGTGGTCTGGGTAGATATGAACAGAGGCAAAATCAATATAAGAGATCTTGGAGTTGCGAATAAAATCAGCTCCAAGTCTGGATGCCCATTCTTCTGGGTTCATGGTCAAACTTTTGGGGGTTTTAGGACCATAAAATCCTTCCAAGCCAACGGTTAGTAGATGGTTCTTGTCAATTGATTTCACAAAAGCTGACATTTCTTCTATCCAATCCTGCAATTCCATGCCATGCAATAAATTCATACTCAAATATCAATCAATAACAGGTAGCAGAATCTCTCTCTCTTTTCTGCACACTGAGTTATTCAAATATAAAGCTTTACTCTTTTTTATATTTTAATATTCCCTCTAGACCCCAAAGCCCAAACCAGAAAGAATAAAGAAACAAAATAAGGAGCAAAAGTGATGGAGTGAGTTTATGAAAGGTCCTCATAGAATTTGAGCTTCATCCCCAATAATTCATGCCCCTTTTTTTTTTGGATAACATAGGGAACCTTTTTATAGAAGAGACCTTTGGACTCACCTTTAGTCAGTAAAACCTATGGGCAATTGAACCCACCTGCTAGAACCAGTTGTCGGGTAATCCAGGGGCATTCACTCCTAACGAGCTAAGTTGTTCACACTCATGTCCAACAGCCCCAATAATCCATGTGCTTATACTAATATTTGCAGAAGTAAGAAATTTTTTTAAAGAACGTGATGCTAGATAAAGAGACCTCATCATACAAATTAACAGAACTATATGTGGACCCTAAAAATGAGTTGCAGACCACCAACCCTCTTTTCTTTCTTCTAAATTTGGCAAAATAACCAGTGCAATTCATTCTAGAATACATATTTATACTAGCATCCCTACTCCGCCCCCACCCCCCCCCCCCCCCCCCCAACAA